>NW_027069678.1:165058-261483 GCF_002906115.3 Quercus suber | reverse complement strand
AAGTTTAAACACTCAATTCTTAGTGGGTTCCATGCAATTCTCAGTTTGAGTGATGAGAATTGAGTCATATAACTCAAAACAGGGCTAATCCAAATAGGGCCTTAAAAGTCTTCAAATATGGGTTACGTAAAAGTCTTCATACTTTTGTTGTAAAGATGGTTCGATTTCGTTTTCTGATAAAAGTGGTTAAGATTTATTTTATTTTATTTTAAAATTTTTATTTTTATATTTTATCTATGAAAAGTGGATAATATTTTGTATTCAAATCAATCAATCAAACACATAATTCTTCTTGAACTGGAGGATGTCCCAAAGAGATTGAACTAGAGGATTATTTTCTCTAAAAAGAATATAAAACAGACAACTCATACAAATTCATATTTATGAATCAATTTAAATAGTTTGCTTTTCAAACCTGTGATTTTGTGTTTACAATGATCTCTAATTATGTAACTTTAAAATGTAACAAGCATATTTTTTTACTTCTTGAAAAAATTACGAAAATAAGACTAAGGCAATTACCTTTTATGTCTATAATTATAAAATCGGAAAAACAAAATGTAAATGTAACTTGAGCTACCGAGACGATGGAAGGAAAATAGTCATTCTTAGATGGGAACCCAAATAGAATTGTATTCGTACATGGTCTTTGCCTAGAAATAACGATGGTAAAAAAAAAAAAATTCATTTAAAAAAAAAAAAAAAAAGAACGATGGTAAAAAATTAAAACTCGTATTCTATTCCTAACTTATAAAAATACGAGGATACAGAATTGAAAACTTTTTATGTCTACAATATTGTATTGGGAAGAGGACTTTTTAGTTTTTACTAATTCCATTGCTTTATTGCCTGTTTGCTTTATTGGCATCTGGTTTGCAACGTGAGGTAATATTCTCAGTCACTGGAGTATATTTTTCTTGGTTGGGTCCATTATAACAGGTAGATGAATATGAAGTGATGAACATGTTGAAATTCTTGGAAGAGGAAATGACAAAATAAAGTTTTATTTTTAAGCTAGCAAAATTATATTAAAACAGAGCATGATCAAGTTCAACCGGCACATTTTGTTATTTTCAATAGAGACATTAGGGTTCAAACCTCACCTCGTCCATTGTAACTATTAAATTATATATATATATATATATATATATATGAAATATGAGAGGATAGAAAAAAAAAAAAAAAATCTTAAAAACTAATCCACTAACTTTCTAACCAGTGCTCATTAAACTAGTTGGAACTTTTTAATATTTTCAATGGAAACATTACCACTGTGTATTTTTGGTGTGATGGTCATTCTACAAATATAAAGTTCTTATGGAGTGGGGGGGTTAAGGGCCGAAGTTCAAGTCTTAAGTAGGGGGGTTCACACACATATACATTTAGATTAAGTTAGAGTAGAATTTTTATCTTGTATCAACAATGGAAATATTAAAGTTCAAATTCCCTTTCCTTGTTGTAAGGATTGAATTATCATTAAAAAAAAAAAAACCCTAAAATGAAGATTGAGAAGAGAGAAAAAATCTTAAAATCTAATCTACTAACTTCCTAACCAATGAATAAGAGACAGTTGCATCCATGACTAATTGACAAAAGTAAAATATAACAAACTTCACAATATATTAGAACAAAGATCTAAGTTCCTTATTCCAACTCTGTTATGATTTGTTTCTGCACATTTAATTTTATATAATACATTGCATTTGATCTTGCACTTCAACCCTCCCCTCAAGATGAAGGATATGGGGTGCATGGAATTGATCATATCCAAGTGATTCGGTAGACAAATCAGTCAATTGTTGTGAGTTTACATGGAAAGGGAAAATTAAGCTTGCTTGGATTTTTTCTTGAACTAGGTGGCAGTTGATTTCTATCATTCTATGTGCTTTGTTAACCCATGAAAAACTGGATTTGTAGCAATGTGTAGTGTTGTTTGGTTGTCACAATATACCAGGGCTGCTTGTGGAGGGTGTTCTTTAAGACCTTTCAATAAGGAAAATAAGCCATAAACAAACCACAACAGCCATTGCCTTGTACACCTTAACATGATTTGTGACTTGCTTGATGTGCAAAATACAATAGAATCACCTGTAAACACACAATAGCTTATTATAGATAGTTTAATATCAACGCAACTTGGTTACAAAAAGTGTTTAGAATGATTATGGCCAGGTAAACCTTTTGAAGTATTGGACTCTGAGGAACTTGTAAAGAACTCTAAGAGTAGCCTTTTTTTTTTTTTTGGGGATGAACTTCAAATTTCATTCAATATAAAGGTACGAGGAGGCAATTATCCATACAAGCAGAGTAAACCGCACTGGGAAGATTGTCCTTATTACAACAAAGAGACATTTTAGATGCTACTGAGTGCTTTTGCAGCAACATGAGCTGCAACATTGCACTCTCTATTGACCCAACGGAAACAAACACTCACAAAACAAATTTTAAGACTTAAGATACTACTAATAATATTACTGATAGACCAATCAGGTGGGACATCTTCAGCTGAAAGAGAGTCAAAACATCACTTTGCATCTCCTTCGATATGGACATGACTCCACTATTCATGGTTAGCAAGATGCATTGGCCAAAGGATTGCATAGGCCTCAGCAACAATGGGGGAGCAAGGTTGGTGAAGCTTGGACCTAACTTTAATGACTGTGCCCTTATGATCTCTAGCCACAACCGCAAGAGTGGAGAATGGTTTAGCTATGGCTGCATCAACATTGAGCTTTATCTAGCCAATGGGAGGCGGCTCCCAAAATAGGTGATTTGCTTGAGCAGTAGGGAGTGTCTCCAAAGCAATCAAAGTGGAAAATTCTTGGAACTTAAATTGAATTGGCTTGATAGAATCAAAGATATCGATTTGAGCCTCCTAATATGTGGTTCTATTTCTCAAATGCCATATTTCATCAAGAATAAGAGCCATGTTCAAGCATATACGCCATTGATCTTCTTGAGGGCATAAGGCTTGGGGCAGATTCAATACCAGCTTGATAATGTCAGAGCTGGAGGAGATGTGCAACTCATTAGCTCTAAGGCCCCAGTAGTTGAAGTGCCAAATTGCTCTAGCAACTGGGCACTTAAAGAAAAGGTGGTAGCTAGATTCAATCTCACAACCACATAGCACACAAGATGGGTCATCTATGCCCATTCTTTGAAGCAGGTTTTCTTTCGTTGGAATGGCATTTGTTCCTAATCTCCAAAGAAACATTTTGGTCCGTTCAGGGCTTTGAGCTTCCATAGCTTTTTCTAATTAACATCTAAATGAGGTGGTGGACAGGGGGGTTAGGTTACAATATGGAAGGCTGATTTGATAGAGAATTTTCCATTGGGGTTTAATGTCCATATAGCTTGTCTGGCCTTGGGGTAGGTGGAAGGTGTATGGATAATATGGCATTGGCAGAGTCAGGGTCAAACAAATCTTTGATAAGACTTATATTCCACATAAAAGAAACTTGATCAATCAGTTGGGAGACCATCAGTGGATTTGTATCAGAATTGGCTGACTTTGGATGGGGCTTGAAGCCTTGGATCCAAGGTACCCAAGGGTCTTGCCAAACATTGATAGAAGCTCCATTTCTGATGAGATAGCAGGCGCCCTTGACAATGATGTTTTTAACCCCCTCGATGGCTTCCAAATGGGAGACACAGCTTTTGGAGGCTCCTTGAATAGCCAATCATTTCGAACTTTGTATTTGGCTCTAAGAATTTCCATGCATAAACTATCCCTCTTAGATGCAACCATTCAAGCTAGTTTTGCAAGAAGTGCTTTATTAGAGTCTTTGGCTTTTTTAAAACCAAGACTGCCTTTACCTTTTGGTAGGCAGAGCTTATCCAAAGTTTCCAAGCAAGGAATTTACCTTCAGAGGCTTTAGGCTTCTACCAAAACCTCCTTGTAGCTGCATTTACGCGATCACAAATTTTGGAGGGGATGTTAAAGGAGGACATGACATATGTTGGAAGAGTTTAAGCCATTGAGTTTATAAGGGTGCACCTGCCCACCCATGATAGACACTTGCTTCTCCAACCCATAAGCCTAGCTTTAAGTCGATCTTGCAAGTGCTTGAAATCTTTTGAGGGTGCTCTAGACAAGAAGAGGGATGCACCTAGGTACATTGCATCTTGTTTGAGACTCTTCATTTGGAGCACTTGCTTAATAGCTCTACGGGCTTGGCTGTGAGAAAACTTAGGGAAGAAAAATTCCTGATTTGTTCCTGTTGAGCTTTTGGCTTGACTAGTTGCAGCACTTTTCGAGACATGCATTAAGTCTTGTAGCATCCCTTCTAGTTGCCTTGGAGAAGAGAATGATGTCATCGGCATACATGACGTGTGTGATTGCCGGTCTAGTGATGCTTGCCTTGATGCCCTTTATGGCTGTATCATTATCAATCATTCTAGAAAGTACTTCTTGCCCCAATATAAACAAACAAGATGACAAATGATCCCCTTGTCTTAATCCTCTCCTTGGCTTAAATTGCTCTGATTTACCTTCATTAACCATAACTTCAAAGTGCACCGATGAAACATAAGTCATGATCTAGTTAACAAACACATCATTGAATCCGAATCTAGCCAGCACAATTTTTAGGAAATCCCAATTCACCATATCGTAGGCCTTCTGTAAATCTAATTTTATAGCCATTAGACTAGCCTTTACCTTCCTTATTTTAAAGCTATGCAGTAATTCTTGGACCAACACTTGATTCTTAGTGATCCATCTTCCATGTAGGAAAGCGGATTGGCAAGGTGAGATAATCTTGTGAAGTAAAGGTTTGAGTTTGGCCACTAGCAGTTTGGAAATAATTTTTACACAACATTGCATAGGCTTATTGGTCTGAAATTGTTGAAGGAAGTGGGGCATTGAGAATTTGGGATCAAAACAATTAAGGAGCTATTGACTTCTTTAGGCATAATATCAGAAACAAAGAAAGACGTAACGGCTTTTGTCAGTCTTTCCAACAATAGGCCAATGGTCTTTATAAAATACTGCTGGGAAGCAGTCAGGGCCAAGTGCTTTGAGATCTTGCATTTGGAACAAAGTTTGCTTGATGAGCTCAGGGGAAGGTATGCAGCTGAGGATGTCATTTTCTTCTTGTGTGATTGCTGGTGTTATCAGATTTTCCAAGTTGGTGGGGAATGAGACATAATTTGTAGAGAATAGACTTTTGAAGCCCTTAAGGAAATGGTTCCGGATTTGGCTTGACTCACATATCCAAGAGCCATTTTCTGCTTCAATATCATCAATGTTATTCCTCCTCCTCTGAATGATACTAGACAAATGGAAGAATTTGGAGTTTTTATCACCATGTTTCAACCATAGTTCGCTGGATTTTTGTCGCCAAAGAATTTCGCTTCTAATAAGCCACTCTGTAAGCTCAGCTTGTAGTTTGCTTTCATTAGAACCATTATTGTCAGAGTTGTCCCTATCTTGGATCAATTTTATCTCATGAAGGATGGTGCTAATCCTGTCTTGGCACTTCTCGAAAACCTCTTTATTCCATTTCCTAAGAGCTGATCTTGTGGCCCCTTGCCTTTTGCACAATATTATTAACTCAAAACCATTGGCTTCGACACTTCAAGCATTGTCAATGACTTCATAGCATCTTGGGTCTCTAGTCCAAGCAACTTCAAAGCGGCAAGGCCGATGAGCAAAGGAGTCAGCAGGACTAGAGTCTAAGAGAATGGGAGTGTGGCCTGACTTAATAGCGCCAAGATGTGATATGGCCGCCTTTGGAAACGCTAATCTCCAAGAAATGCTTGTGATTGCCCTGTCTAGTATTCTTTTGATGGTAGAATTACCCCATCTTCCTTTTGCCCAAGTAAATTTATTACCAGAACAACCCAAGTCAATAGTGCCAAAATCAAACATGAGTTCTTGCAAATAGTTTGCACGAGATGGGCTGCCCTTTTTACCTCCCTAATTTTCGTCCTCACTAGTAGTGAAGTTAAAATCCCCCAAGCAGACCCATGGGAGGTTGAATGATTCGAGAAGAGCTGATAAATTTTCCCATGCCTTCTTCTTCTTGGCAGCATAGGGTGGACCATAGAATCCCACCAGAAATCACTTGCAATTCACTTCAGAAATTTTAACAGCTCTTTCAAGTATTGGATTCTATGGATAACTTGTAGTTGTAGGAACTCTAAAAGTAGCCTCAAATTGGCTTAGTTTGTAAACATTATAACTAATATCAGACCTGATTAAGGTAAGGTACAACAATCTTTCAATTAACCTTTTATCTATCTATACTACTAATAACATGATTTCTTGTTTGGGGTTCATCATTTTGCTTACTGAAATATTCTCACAAAAAAACTTAAACTCTCTAAAATAACCTTATATTTTAGTTAAATAATTTAAAATTTAAAAATATAAACTGGCTACCATTGCACATCCTTGCTGCGATGGTCATTCTACAAGTATAAGTACTTGTGGGGTGTGAGGGGGCAAGAGTCGGGAGAGAGCTTCACACAAATACAAACTGGTTAAAAAAGTAATTTACTATTTTTAAAAAGTACATAAATTTTAGATTTTTTCCTTTCTTTTCTCCAATCTAAATTACCATATGGAGAAAGATTCATGCCAATTAATTCCTTACCAGCGTTGGGCACAAATGGAGAACCACATTGTGCCATTGGCCTTGTGATCATGTATTGCCTAACCTCCAATTCATCACAAATAGGACAAGTCAAGAGGCTGATCCGCCAATTTTGTTTTTTGTTTTTTGTTTTTGTTTTTGTTTTTTTGATAGTAAGAGATAGAATTTTATTAAAACAATAGTGTTGTTATATACTAGTATATTGACTTTTGAGATTGGTTGCATGCATGTATTTGTCATCAATATATCCGGTGAAATTTAATGACGAAAAAAAGAAGGAATTGGTTTTATATATATTTTTGTAAGAAACAAACTAACTGTTAAATTAATACACACACTTAATTATACTCTCTTATCAAGCTCAAATACATTACTTAACTCAAAGTATCAATACAAAAAGGCCTAACTTTTGTAGTAGTAAAGTAAGGCTTTAAGTAATGGGAAAAAGTTACACTCAAGGAATGGGTTTATATTTAGGAACTCTATGAAAAATAGAACATGATACTCTCCATCTATCTATCTATATATATATATATATATATATTAACACCCAAAGTTTGGAAAAAATCATACACTCAAGGAATGGGTTTATATTTAGGAACTCTATGAAAAATAGAACATGATACTCTCCATCTATCTATCTATATATATATATATATATATATTAACACCCAAAGTTTGGAAAAAATCTAATAAGATTTTGATTGGATTTTCAATTTTGCATCACGTGTCTTATTTAATTTTTAATTTTGTGTCAAGTAAATTATTGAGGATAAAAATCGAAGAGTTCAAATCTAGTTAGATTTTAAATTGGAATCCAATTTTCCACCACGTGTCCATCTAAGTTTTTAATTTGGGTGACAAGTGAATTATTGGGTGCATAAATCGAAGAGTCTAAAACCAATTAAATACTAAATTATATATATATATAATGAGAAATTATTACATATTTTAGAAATGTATGGTTTAAAAAAAGTGTAAGCTAATACTATGTATAATTTGAATTGTATAATTGTAATTATTTTTAATTGTATCTGTGTATATGCACGAGATTACACACTAGCTTCAATCTTAATGGGGCAAGATTTATAAAAATTAATCTATACTATAAAATTTAGTAGCTCCATTTCAAATTAATCGAGTGATTCCTTATTGGAAAAGTTTATAATAGTTGCAGGGTGGAATGGGTTTAATTCATTGCTTTACACTTTTTTGGTTGCCTACTTTCTCTGAACCATTCGTCCCTTAATTTTTGCACTTCCAACCTGATGATTGTTGGGGAGATAAACACCTTGGGAAGCTTCCTTGAGTAATTAATATAACACATAGAGACACACTTTAACCCAAAAGGCCTAAGCCCAATGGGTATGTGTTCAATTATATTATATTAACCACTCATTCTTCTCATCTTTATTCAATGTGGGACTTCACTCACACGTGTAACCCAACAATCTCCCCCTCACGTGTGAGTCTCTGCCACTCCGTGGGCTTCAAAACTTCTCTGTGGGCCATGAATAAGTCCTACTTACTCCCCCTTGCCTAATGGGCTTTTCACTTCATCAGCGCGTCATCCATGGGTCTCTCGTACGCCATTCATGGGAACCACGTGTCAACCCTGCACGCACATCCATGGGAACCCCGTACGTTCATGTCCATGGGAACCTCACACCTCATCATTGTTTAGCACCATTTGCAATATTCCTTTGTTGGGCTTTTTCTTTTCTCCAGGATTTTTGTGTGTGGGCCATTAAGGCTTTCTCTGTCCCTGCTGCGTAGGGACCATGAACACCTCACCACCTTCCCCGCACACCACCATGGGCTCTGATACTATTTGTTGGGGAGATAAACACCTTGGGAAGCTTCCTTGAGTAATTAATATAACACATAGAGACACACTTTAACCCAAAAGGCCTAAGCCCAATGGGTATGTGCTCAATTATATTATATTAACCACTCATTCTTCTCATCTTTATTCAATGTGGGACTTCACTCACACGTGTAACTCAACAATGATAAGTCTGGGTACAGTTCCTCATTTTGTAATTGACATCCGAAAAAGCATATGATATATTGATTTGACTAAAGGGTGTTGAATTCAGTTCATTTGGTTTGTCATCTGAACATAGAACAAATATTGGATCCAACCATATAAGTTCTAAGTGTAATCCTTCTGCCGTAAGTTACAAAGAGGGATGATATGATGCTACTTTTCCTTCAAATGACATCAATTACATTTATTATCATATCAGTTAGAGAATATGGGCAAATGCCCCTTTAAAAAAAAAAAAAAAAATACAGCATTTTGCCCAATTTTTAAACTAATTAGGGAAATGCCCCTATTTTGAAACTTGTTTTGTTTTTTGTTTTTTTTTTTTTGTTTTGTTTTGTTTTTTTGTTTTGTTTTTGTTTTTTTTTTAAATCGAGTTATTAAAAAAAAAATTTTGAAGCCTTATAATGGCGTTTTTAAGGAGCTTATAGTGACGTTTTAAGGACTCAATTTCCATAAAGTCGAGTTATATGCAAATTTTTTCTTTTTTTTTTACCTATAACTCAACTTCATCGAGATCAAGTTACAAAACGCCATTACAGGTCCTTAAAACGTCACTATAAGCTCCTTAAAAACGCCGCTATAGGGCTTAACTTGATTTTGAGAAAATCGATTTTCAAAAGAAGGGCATTTCCCTAATTAGTTTGAGAAAGAGGGCAAAATGCTGGATTGTTTTTTTTAAAAAGGGCAACAGCCAATTTTTTCCCATATCAGTTTGTTAGTATTTTTTTTTTTAGTAAATTGAACATTTTCCTAGTTACATAATACTCATGTCTTTGTTATGATTTATGGGAGTTTTAGACCTTATGTGGGATATAATATACTTCTTCCTCTTGTATAATAGCATAATTGAAGTTATTGGTGAAGTTCATCAAAAAGTATAATTGAAGTTATTGGTGAGGTTCACCCTCCATGTGAGAGGAGTAATATTTGCTAAATATCCATTTTTTTTTTTTAATTTATGGGTTTTCAAGTGATATTTCATATCTGAGTAGACAAAAGGTGGCATATCAACCATCATACCTTTTAGATTGATGAGTATTCTTAATTGGAAGAGTGATTAGTGATATGCCTGAAGTAAATAAAATCGAGAATACAATTGTTAGGAAGAAAAAAGCCATTAAACATAAATAAGAAATATTAATGGGCATTCTTAATTGGAAAAGTGACTGGTGATATGGTTGAAGTAAAAAAGATTGAGAATATAATTGGTAGGAAGAATTTTTTTTTTTTTTTTTACATAAATAAGAAATAGTGAAAAGGGGAAAGTTTTTGCAAAACAATATACTCTTAATAATATATTTAAATTGGAAATTTTTTTTGAAGGTTTTAGGAATTTAATCTTTTTTTTTAAAAAAAATTTAAAATTGGAAACACCATATTAAGTGTTAAAATTGTGTATTCAAAACACGATTTCATTTAAAATACAATAAAATGACCTTAAATCATGCTTTGAAAACACAATTTTAAATGTGGAAATCATGTTTCCAAAGCACAAATAAAAAAAAATGCTATGTTCTCGACATTTTTACAATACTTTCATAATAAATCCTAAGTCGTAGGCTATTATGGGTAGATAAAAAAATAATTTAAGTTGTAAATTCAAATTAGAATCAATAATAACTTATCACTTATAATTTGTTGTAAAAATATTGTGAACGTAATTGTTGAGGTACAAATTTTCGAGCCTAGATTTCTATTAGCCCACTCAGAAAATACCCATATGAGCCAACGCATTATTTTAAGCCCGCATAAATATTCTCATATATATTACCCAAATATTCCTTATGCTATTGGGCCTTCATAAATACTCCACACACAAGCCCATAAATTGTCTTGGGCCCTCTTACAAATATTACCCATTATAGCCCACATATTATCCAACTTGGGCTTTCACAAAAATACTCACCATACCACTACCACAATTGGACCACAAAATTACATTATCTCTACAAAGAGCCCAAAATCATTTAGCTTGAGGGCAAAACCCAAAAAAAGCCCAAACTCTCTAAAGTCCCACTACGATGTGGCTAATTCACAGTTTCACTACGATGTGGCTAATTCAAAGCCCGCTATGATACGGCACCATTTATAAAGACCGTTACGATATGACACTTCTACCAAGTCCGTTGCTACATGGCAAATACTTTACAAAATCCTAAATCATCTTACAAAGCCCAAATATTTATTTGGCATTATCTCACAAAGCCCAAATATTATTTGGCACTATTATTTATTTGGCACTATTATTTGTAAAGCCCAAGTATTCATTTGGCACTATTTTATAAAGCCCAAATATTCATTTGACACTATTTTTACAAAGCCCAAATATTCATTTGGCACTATTTTATAAAGCCCAAATATTCATTTGGCACTATTATTTATTTGGCACTACTTCTAAAAGCCCAATATTATTTTGGCACAATCAAGTATTATTTCCACACTTGTTTTACATATACTAAGTTCCTAACTCATGGGAAATATAAATTACTCATCTCTTAAAAAAATATTACTCTCACAAAATTTGTGGAAAACTATGTCTATCATTTTCAACTAACTACTATGCCTATGAATATCACTCATGGCAAATCTACTCATTTTGTAGGGTTAACCAAGCCCAAGCAAGCTTATCTACAAAGCCCAGCTGGGTCAGCCCAGCCCACACACAGAATCCAGTAGCTGAAAGCTAACGTATAGTAACTAGCCAAAATCTTAGCACAAACAACTGAAGCCTTTCCTATCAGGTCCCAACTTGTCTAAATCAAATCAGAAGAAGACACGTGTCCCTTAAAGGCTGAATCCTTCCTTCACAAGCTGGAATCCCATCATTCCTCATGTGACATAAAGTTGAAATAGATGTGACAAAAAGCTGAAAAGTTTTAGCCAGTTGTCACTTCTTCTTCAACCCATTTCAGTCAAAGACTCAAAGCTGTCATGAAAAGGTCTTCAAAGCTCCTGAAACAAGATGAAACCAGCTCATTTTTATACTAAAAATATGTAATCTCTGGTTCATGAATCAAGCCCATGAACCCCAAATGGGGAAACTTAAGGAAATGTGGTTTGGAGGGCACCAAGGGGATCTCGGCAGAGTTCTCAGTAAGGGCTCCAAGGTTGACACCTGGCTTGGGGTGGTCCAATCTGCCTTAGGGAACTCTGATTCTAGTTGCAGCATAACCAAGATCATTAGCCTCAAGCATGCTCCAATCCAATCAGTCAAGGCTAATCAGCATTTAATGCTAAGCCAAAAACCCAGCTGTTATTGCCCAGAATAGTAATAACCTTCTAAAAGTGAGCTTACTACTCTTAGCTAAAAATCCTAAGAATGTTTTTCTAAGGATTTTCTGAAGATTGGGAAAGATTTAGCAAAGATTATTTGCTAATCACCCCCTAGAAACTTAGGTATAAATGGAACTCTCCATTAATGCTACAANATATTGACATACCCCATTAATACATGATATCTCTTCATATTTATGAATTATGAGACTTATATAAATGTGTATATCAAGAGTTTTGTAGTTCAATGACAAATTTTATTGTTTTCAATGAGATGTAATTTAAATCTTTTCTCTTTAATTATCAAATTAGAAAAAGTGTAGAGTAGCCGAGGATCTTAACATACATGTGGATGAATGTTAGAGCTTCTGTGAGTATTAAATAATGTATTTGACAGTTCTAAGCTCTTGACTAAAGGGTGTTGAATTCAGTTCATTTGGTTTGTCATCTGAACATAGAACAAATATTGGATCCAACCATATAAGTTCTAAGTGTAATCCTTCTGCCGTAAGTTACAAAGAGGGATGATATGATGCTACTTTTCCTTCAAATGACATCAATTACATTTATTATCATATCAGTTAGAGAATATGGGCAAATGCCCCTTTAAAAAAAAAAAAAAAAATACAGCATTTTGCCCAATTTTTTAAACTAATTAGGGAAATGCCCCTATTTTGAAACTTGTTTTGTTTTTTTTTTTTTTTTTGTTTTGTTTTGTTTTGTTTTGTTTTTTTTTTGTTTTTTTTTTAAATCGAGTTATTAAAAAAAAAATTTTGAAGCCTTATAATGGCGTTTTTAAGGAGCTTATAGTGACGTTTTTAAGGACTCAATTTCCATAAAGTCGAGTTATATGCAAATTTTTTTCTTTTTTTTTACCTATAACTCAACTTCATCGAGATCAAGTTACAAAACGCCATTACAGGTCTTAAAACGTCACTATAAGCTCCTTAAAAACGCCGCTATAGGGCTTAACTTGATTTTGAGAAAATTGATTTTCAAAAGAAGGGCATTTCCCTAATTAGTTTGAGAAAGAGGGCAAAATGCTGGATTGTTTTTTTAAAAAGGGCAACAACCAATTTTTTCCCATATCAATTTGTTAGTATTTTTTTTTTTAGTAAATTGAACATTTTCCTAGTTACATAATACTCATGTCTTTGTTATGATTTATGGGAGTTTTAGACCTTATGTGGGATATAATATACTTCTTCCTCTGTATAATAGCATAATTGAATATTGGTAAGTATCAAGTGATTCATCCATGTGAGAGGAGTAATATTTGCTAAATATCCATTTTTTTTTTTTAATTTATGGGTTTTCAAGTGATATTTCATATCTGAGTAGACAAAAGGTGGCATATCAACCATCATACCTTTTAGATTGATGAGTATTCTTAATTGGAAAAGTGATTAGTGATATGCTGAAGTAAATAAAATCGAGAATGGAACTCTCCATTAATGCTACAACCAACTTACTACCAACACACAACCAACTCACTAAGTTACAGATCAAGATTCTTCCTTAAGCTCTTTGCAAAAGAGTCTTCTCTAAACTCTGAAAATCACTAAGTTCTTAGTTTCAAGCTAAGAAACTAAGTTCCCCAGCTTTTAGCTCACAAACATTTCTTATAGCTCTACTCATAAAACGTTTACTTGCCCCAGCAGAAAGCTCCTTCAGCTTTGCTATACACTTTCAGCTTTGCTATACACTCTCACTCATTGTTTATACTACTCACTCATTGCTTATATTACTCACAAATGATTATCTTTACTCACTACATATACTATACTCATGAGCATGCCATGACACCATAATGATCTTGCTGCGCTAGCTGGGATCTCTCTCTCTCTCTCCCTTCATCTTACACTAAGTTTTCTCCATTATTTGTTATTATGGAACCCATGACATTTATTTATTCGTTTACTATTAATGGTTATGATGTAACTGTTACTATAGAATTTTTCCCTCATATTGTTATATTAGAAGACTCTTCTCTAGAGCTAACAAATGATGAGTCTGAAAACATAGACATTTCCCTTGATTTGTGAAGTACTTAACAGATTGACGTTTATTCTGTTTGTATTACTTTACCGCTGGGCCGTTTTCTGCAGAAATATTTTACTGCTGGGCTATTTTCTACAGAACCATTTTACCTCTGGGCTATCTTTTGCAGAACCATTTTATTGTTGGGCTATTTCATACAAAATGCTTTTAAACTGTGCTGATATGTCCACTGCAGGGATTGTTCATAGGCCACTCTTGTCAGTTCCAATCTAAGCCCAAGGCATAAAATATAGTGGATTACTTGGATTTTCACTGATAGCCTTTGGGCCGTGCATTAAACCCATTGTTGAGTTTTGGTTTAGACCCCCCAACCCGTTATAAATCTTATTTGTCAAAAGGAAAACTTTTTCGCCCCCGACAGTAACAAATCTCTTAAAAATAATATTATTTTATGAAATTTTGCCAAGTGAAAATATGGAAGCAGTAATAAAAGAATTTGAGATTTAAAAAAGAAAAAAGAAAAAAGAAAAAAAAAGATCGTCAATAAGAACGACGTCGTTGGTTTGGAGTCTTCGTAACCAATATAACTGTTTTTTTTTTTTTTTCTTGTTTACCTCTTTGGCTTTTTAGTGCTATTTTTTTTTTCTGAGTTATCAGAGCGAGTGAGAAAAAGAAACTCAAAACAACACTGAGTCATGGGCGGCGAGTGGAGATACGAGATCGCGCAGAACGCGTACATGAAGATCGTCCTCCACGCCCTAAAGCACAAATCCTCCGCCGTCAACGCCGTCCTTCTCGGCCGCGTTTCGCCGACGAACAACGTCGTGGAGATCACTGACTCCGTCCCTCTCTTCCACTCCCACCTCGGCCTCCTCCCTCAGCTCGAGATCTCCCTCATCCTCGTAACTCCCCTCTCTCTCTCTCTCTCTCTCTCTAGGGTTTTTGTGATTTGTAATTCAATCTGAATTGCTCGATTTGAATAAATTTTGTAATTCGTTTTGGTAATTTAGCTGTTTAAACCTAAAATCTGAAATTCAAATCCTAATTTTTCAATTTTTATTTTTGTTGTTGTTGATGGATAACTACAATTTTGGTCATTTTACATTTGTCAAAGATTCAATTTTGTCAATTTGTTTTTTCAAAATTGAGGTTCCTCAACTATTAATTGTGTTAATTTCGCTGTTTCGAGTTAAATTTGTGATTAGAAGTTGAATTGATTTTGAAAGTTGAGGATGGATTCAGTACAATCAATAGTCGAGAGACGAAATTGGGGTGTTTGTGGAACAAAAAATGGTTGAGAGATGGAATTTGAAACTATCCCTGAATGTGTTCGAGTTCTAAAAGTATAGTTTCGGTTTGGCATTTCATTTTTTTATTTTTTATTTTAGGGATAATTTTGTTAGTTTATGTATGAATGTATGTGTTTAGATATATATGTTTGTTATGTGAAACATTTTGTCACTCTTTAGAATATTTGTCAAGTTTAACAGGAAAAAAGTCAAAAAATATTGACTTTGTTGTTAAATTTGATGGAAATCTTAATGACAAGGGGCAAAGTGCTTATTACATATGATTGAGAGAGTGCATTGCCACTGAACTATAGTTTAGGGGAGGAAAGATTAATTTTTTGGGTTAAACCAAAATGAGCCTTGAATAATTTGTTTCATAATAGCAAGAATGATATGGGAACTGTTAAATGTGAACGGAATAGGGGGCTTGGTTTTTTGAGTGCTTGCTTTTTGGTTGGCTTTCAGATAGAGGAGCATTATGCTGCGAAAGGCGTGAACATTGTGGGCTATTTTCATGCGAATGAGAGGTTTGACGATTACGAGCTTAGTGGGGTGGCCAAGAATGTCGGTGATCACATCTATCGATACTTTCCCCAAGCTGCCATTCTGTTGGTATGTGTTTGTATTATAGGCAGGTGTTAGAAAGAAAATTGTGCTTCGGTTTTAGTGCAGGGTTTTTGAGCTTTGTACTGCCTATTGTTTTATTTCTTTGCAGTTGGATAACAAAAAGCTTGAAGCTTTACCTAAGGGGAAGGACCGGAGCCCTGTAATGCAGGTCAGTATTCTTGTTCTTGACATTTGTAAAGTTGTTAATTTGCTTTATTTTGATTATGTAATGGTATTTGATGAAAGGCAAGTAGGTTTTTAGTGTATTGTGCTTGGTTGGCTTATATATTTTCCCAGTGTCACAAGGTTCTTTGAATTATTTGTCTACATCTAATTATAGAAAAACTTGACAGTCAAATTTATTAAACTGACTCTAATTTTTATACCTATTTAGATGGAGTCTGTTTTAGTTTTTTAGGAAGCAAGTGGGTAAAGTTGTGATATTTATGCTGAATTTGAAAATATGGTGGGAATATAGCCTGTAATGTTGGAGTATTGCAGCTGGAGTAGGCTATAAAGGAGTGATGTTCTTGAATTGGGGATTGGAGATAACTTTCTACACTATAAAGTTGATTTCAACGAATGAAAAAGACGTGGTAGCAAATTAATCATTTTGACTGACAGTTTTGACGTCCACTTTTTAATGTTTGCTTGTACATGGAACTGTGGTGTATGAACTTTTAGAAGAGAGAAGCTAAAGTTGAAGGATAAACCATCTTAAAGAACATGATGATAATTCTTGTGTCATTGAAATTTCTCATAGCTGTTTAATATTTACCCCTCTTCTACGTATCCATTTTGCTAATTAGTCCTTGATGTGGTTATATAACTTGCTCTCTTTCTCTTATATGGTTGTAAGTTTATCTTGTCCTAGATCCTCTTTTATATTATTTTCCTTGTAAATCAGCTTTACACAAGGGATTCATCTAAGAACTGGAAGCTGGCTGGAGGGGAGGGAAGCAGCCAGTTAACCATTAAGGAGCCATCAGCAAATGCAGTACTATTGGATCATATTTCAACTGAAAAATGGCAGGATGTTGTAGATTTTGATGACCACCTTGATGACATTAGCAAGTAAGTGCCATACTCTTTGTTCTCTCTTTTCCCACCAACTTCTGTTGTTGCGGTTAGCTGCTATTGATTGAAACCAAAATCTACAATTTACTTTTATTTGCAGGGACTGGCTGAATCCTGAGCTCTTCAAGTAATCTTGTCCTTTGTTCCAGCTTTTCAGCAACCAGTTTGTGTTGCAGTGGTTGATGTTTATGCCTAACTGAGTCTCTTATGCTGGATTTTGGATGAAAATGATAAATTGATTAGCTATTTAGGTGACAAAACTAAAGAGATCAGAGAATTTGGTTGAGACTAAATTGATCAGAGAATTTGGTTGATCATGTGCCTATGACTGTTTTACTTTTTGAGATAGTTTCTTGGTTTATGTATCAATTGAAAATGTATTCTCTCCTGTTAAATTTTGAGTTGCTTGGAGAACCTATGTGGTTTCTTAATTAGAAAATATCAGCTCAAATTTATGATTACAGAGTTGGAATGACAAGCCATAGTTTCTCAAATAGTTTGCTCTCTCTGTCTATCAGCTCTTCACATGGCATCTTTGTCTTTATATCACTGGCCAAGGCAGGTTTGAGAGAGCTCATTAATGGGACTGCTGCGCCATCTTGTTGCTGGATTTACAATCTTATATATTCACGATCCTTGAATGGTACTCTACTAAACTTCACAAAGAAATAATTTCGTTTCTCATGAACAGTACATTACATCAATCCAGTGAAACAAATAGACTACAACTAACTAATACTAAGATAACATTGCAACTCTTACTTTCTTAATATACTATAATACTATTTCCTCTACTCATATTTTTAGATACTAAGGGAAAATCATTTAATGCATTATCAGTTTCTAAAACTATCTTCAATGATTTTGAGTTTTGACATTCAAAAAAGAGTGAGGGGTAAGTTAATAAATTTATTAACGTTTTAAAGAAGGGTACATTTTGTAACATCACAAATCAAAAGAAAAGTTTTATGAGTGGGACATCTCTTCAAATTTATATTTTTAAAACTACGAAACAAAATTTGACTCCTTCAAGAAAAATAATAAAAAAGAAAAAAAAGTGACAGGAGGAAAATAACTTATCAATTAACTATCTTATTTTCATCCTTATCTAAGCCTCTCAAGCATTGGCCTTTCAAACGAAACTGGTTTGCCTTATTTATTTATTTATTATATATTTATTTAAATTTAATGAACCATATTCAAATAACCGTTGGTGAATTTAAAAAACCGTTAATCAACAAAGACAAAAAAATGCTTTGCTCTTTATCCACACTCCACCTTTTTCCTCAGTCAAAATCAAACTCAAACTCACCTACTTCTCAAAACCCTCACAACCTTATCCAAAACTTCAACACCCCATTTGAGCTCAAACAACTCCATGCTCACCCCATAAAAACCAACACTCCTCTCTCAACTCTCCCTCTTACTATGCTCGCCCTCCTGATCACTCTCACTCTCGATTTTCCTCATGCCTAATGCGTCTTCAAAGACCTCGATAAGCCCGAGATTGTTCTCTGGAATTCTGGTTTGAAGGCCCTCACAGAAGGGCAGTTCCCCTTTGATGCAAACTTGCTTTTCTATAAGTTGATGGAATACGACATTGTTCCTGGATTATTTCACTTGTTCTTTTGTTATTAAAGTGTGTGCAGCTTTATCTGGTGCTTTGAATGGCAAGATTGTTCATGGGCACGTGGAGAAACTTGGGTTTCGATCAAATTTATTTTTACAGAACATGATTGTTCATTTGTATGCGTCATGTGGCACGATGGGTGATGCACGGTTGTCGTTTGATAAAATGTCTCAGAGATCGTTTGATAAAATGTCTCAGAGATCGTAACGTGGAATATAATGATAAGTCAGTTGGTGAAGAGTGGGGATGTTGAGGGGGCTTTTGAGTTTTTTTGTTGATGCTCGAGAGAAATGTGAGGTCGTGGATGGTGATGATTGCAGGTTATGTACAATGTGGGAAGCCTAAGGAGACTATTCATTTGTTTATGGAGATGGAGGAGGCGGGCTTGAGGCCAAATGAGGTGACAGTGGTGGCTGTTCGTTCAGCTTGTGCTGATTTGGGTGACTTGGATTTGGGCAGGAGGGTTCATGAGTATTCAAACTGTTGTGGATTTAGGAGAAATGTTTGTGTTTCTAGCACTTTGATTGATATGATGTCAAAGGTGGATGCTTGAAGGATGCTCGTAGAGTTTTTGATGAGATGGAAGAACGGACAATTGTATCATGGTCAGCCATGACTGCAGGGCTTGCAATGCATGGGCAAGCAAAGGAAGCTTTGAGACTATTTTCTAGGACGGTTCAGATAGGCATGAAACCGAATGATGTAACATTTGTTGGACTTTTGCATGCTTGTAGTCACATGGGAATGATAGACAAGGGGCGCGAATTTTTCAACAGCATGACTAGAAATTATGGAATTATTCCCAGAATTGAGCATTATGGTTGCATGGTTGATCTATTCAGTCGGGCAGGCCTTCTCCAAGAGGAATATGAGTTTATTATAAACATACCTATCAAACCCAGTGGGGTTGTGTGGGGAGCTTTGCTTGTTTGAAGTAGAGTTCACAATGTGAGGGTCATATTTTTATGTATTAGCATATCCAAGTGAAAATGCACTTTACATGTATTTTATTCTTAGTTTTTAAGTATGTTAAAAAATAACAAGTGGTATGAATTCAAGACACAAAGACTCCTCAAGGAAAATTGCGAGAACAGGACTTTGATACCTCTCGATACCTATTGATCTATTGCAAATAAATGAATCTTAAAACTTGGCTCAACACCTTGCGATCTATCGAGTTACGGGAAAACTAAACAGGTTTTTCTATTTCAGCTCACAATCACTTAGTCTGTCTTGGACTTCATGTACTAGGGTTTTAGAACATATAAAAGAGATATTTTATGGCCACTATTACTTATACACAGAGACACATACTTGGAGTTGTTGCGACATTTTGTGTGCCTAGGGTTTTGTACCAAATTACTACTGGTTCATCAAAATGTGATTTGAATAACATTGAAAAAGCTAAAATAATCAAGCGGTTGATGTGGTGTTAGTCACGAATAGGAGATTCGTGTAAGTGAGAAGTCTTTTGCAAGAAGTAGTCCAACTGGTAATTAGAGTTGTGCTTTCTTATAGATCTATATATTTTAGTGTAGGCAGATACTTTGAAATAGGGCAAGATTCCTTATATTTGTATCATTTATTCTTGTTAGTGGATTCTTTGAGAGTAGTGACCCGAAATTTACTCGATGAGGTTTTGCCTATAAGGGTTTTCTCCTGTGATCAAATTGCCATGTCAAACTTATTTTCCAATGCACTTAATTTTAGTTTGGTGATTTGATTGTCTCTTAATTGGATTTGCATGTAATTTAACTAATCAATCAACTTAAAAAAAAAAAAAAAAAAAAAAAAAACCTAATCAATCAACTTGGGTAATTGGTTAATTAATTGGGTCAAATTTCTATAACCCAACACACAAAAACATTGAATGAAGAAGCAATCCAAAACCTTTTGGAACTGGATCCATTAAATGATGGAAACCACGTGGATTTATCAAACAAATATGCAGAAGCAGAATGGTGGGAAGACACAGCAAAGGTGAGAAGGTTGATGAGAGATCAAGGTGTTAAGAAAAAACCTGGCTGGAGTTCAATCACAGTAGATCATGGAGTGCTTCATGAGTCTGCTGCTGGGGATGAGTCCTACCCTCAAGCAGAGGAAATATTTCAGATGTGGAGAAAACTACTTCAAAAATTAAAGATAAAAGGGTATGTGCCAAAGACTTCAATTGTTCTGGTTATAGAAGAGAACAAAAAGGAGAAATTTTTATATCGCCATGATAGAGAAATTAGCGGTAAATAAGATTACCAGTAGAGGTTTCACTTGGTGAACTTCATGTGATAGCAAACAAATTATTCTGTAATATACCAATTACCTTCAAGTTCAAGCAAGCTTACACTCTTAACTTGGAAATTAAAATATAATTACAGACAGAATTTGAATCGTTATCCTAATATGAAGCAAAACAATTAAAATTAATGAACTCCTAAGCCTCATCTTGGATCTTTATCAGCATTGGTCTTGGAAATTTGCTTAAGCATCTCAAAGAACAGGGCACCCCTCGGACACGATTCCAGGAGCTGTGGGGCATGCAGCCAAATCACAGTGGTCGCCACTATCCAGACCCCACCAGTTTGGACCAAGAATGTCCTTGGATTGCAGGGCGAAGAAAAGGATAACTGCCGTAAAGGCAACTCCAGCATCTAAAGCAGCAGATAAGATGTAGTTGTGTCTAGCCCACCATGCCTTGTACCTTTTGAAAATATAGGCGTTGAAGAAAAGTCCAACAGCTGCCCAAACCCAATAGTTCACTGCTCTAGCTGGTGGCATGTTTCCTGTAGCTCCAAGGAGGATAGGCGTGTGAATAAGCGATAGCCACTTTTTATCGGGGTATTTGCGAGAAAGATACCAGCCGGGAAAAGGGGCGAGGAAGCCAACGAGGAAGAACCAGTTCAATTCTGGGTAGACGCCAAGCCTTGCGAACATTCTGAGCGGGCCTATGACTCCCCATATAATTGAAGCATTGTAGAAAACATCATCTCCTGGGCATGTCCATGGACTTCCCTCCGGCAACAAAGCTGGATTACATATGTTGTCAACAGATTCAAGAAGCCACCACGCTGTGCAGAAGTAGGCAGTTGAAGAAACTAATGTTCCAGAAAACTGAGAACACAAATTAACGAAATATCAGCAGTCATATCAAAATTGTAAGCAAAATTTCAAATAATTTTTTGTTGTCATTAAACATAATTACCTGTATAATGAACATAGCTCTTGGAGGGATCTTCATATAGTGACCTAGTTTTAAGTCACCGAGGAAATAGAGTGCTTGTGCCATGCTAATATAGCCGTAGGTCTTGAAAGCCACATTAGCAAGGGGCTTCCCTGGATAAATATACCCAATAATCATTTCTGTGATCACGTTTAGCCCTGGTTGCTGCAATTAACATTAACACATTCTATGAGAAATGTAGTTTGTACAAAACTGATGCAAAATGATGTAAATCATAGTTAATTCTTACAATGCATTTTTGGTGTTCTTTCATGCATTGAATACAATGATGGTTGGAGATTTTCATACCAAATTTGTTGTGGCTTGAATTATTCCAATGGGTAAGGTGAAAACCAGTGCAATGGCACAGGCCATGAGGAGTCCCCACCAAGGAAGTTGGAGCTGTCCGCCAAACCCTTCACAAGTAAGCAAAGCAAGACCCACCATTGAAACTAAGATAGCAATAAACCACCACTGAGGGACTTCTTTATAGTTCTTCTTCATTAATCTTGAATGCACGTCTGAGAGCTGTTCTTTTGCTGTAGTCGCTGTCTTTTTCCAGAGTGTTATGATTGTTCTGCTCAAATTTTTTTATCCGAATAGAGAAGATGAATTTTAATCATGAAAAGCTTGTTAGCTCAAAAGAACTGTTGCGCAAGAATAGAGCAGAATTAGAACTTTAATGTTCAGAAGCTTACCCTCCATGAAATATTGCCACATGTGTAAGACTAGCTGATAGAGTTGCAAAGCTCAACCCATAAGTGAAAGTAAATACGGTACTTAGATAAAGTTTGCTGTAGCTGTTGTAACTGTCAAGATCAATATCGAAATCCTTTTCATTCAGAATTCTCGATATGTTGTAGGTTTGACCATCGCGGTCGAAAGTGTGAGAGGAAAAGATTGGAAACTTCTTCGCATCATATACATTTCCCCAATAAAAAATTGGGGTAAGGACATAGATGGTCAAGATAAACCCCACAAAGATATTGACAATAGCAAACGCGGGTGTGGCTAAGGGGCTACCCAAAAAGCTGGCTACGGCAGACCAGTCAAGGGCAAATGAGCCTAGTCCAAGGCCCTGGATTCCTCCACCAATCTGTTGAGCAGTGATGGAGTCCTTCCAAATCCAACAAACAAAGGAGAGAGCCGCTATTGAGGGGAACAAATAGCTTGGGACAATGTAGTAAGCAAAGCTTGCTATAAAAATCATGAAGAAGTATTGTAGCCTTGATGTTCCTCCCTTGGGTCGCCTTTCTTTTTCATGCAATGCCCTGCATTTCACATATAACTTGGTTCAATGCAAGGGATTAATACCCAGAGCTTAACAATGGTTCTAACCTCTGGAAATAATTGCCTTTCTTTAGCAAAAGCAAGGTCAATTTTTCTGCTATGAGAAATCGTTTTATCAAACAGTTATTCAATATGAGAGACAGGACTAGAAAATGATTGACCTGAATAGAGAGACTTGGACCAGGTTTGCAGGCCACCACATATAAGGTGACTCCACGAGGTATTTCCTGAAAATTCCAGCCCATCCATAACCAAGCATCTGAAGAATTCATACGTACAAAACAGTGAGGTACAGGAAAAAAATAATTCTAATATCCATTTTATTTATTATATACATTGATGGAACTTTATTTTTTGGACAGAATTTAGTTACAAAATTGGTAGTAGTCTTAGATTATAATCTTATTCAATATCTTTTTATTAGAGGTGAATTTTAGACAAATCTATCATTGGATTGTATTTTCTGCTTATGTACTCCATACTTGTAAAATTTCCATAAAATTAAAGATCAATAGCTGTATATGTCATCAAATAAATTGTTTAAATTTCAAATTTTTGTAATTTGAAATCTATATATATTTAAAAGTTGAAGCGTAGCATTTATTGTTGTTACGCTTTAATTTAGTCACATCAGCGTCTACGTCATTATCCTTTTTCTTTTCAATTTTTCAATAAATTTTTTTACATTCACTTATTTTTTAAATATTTACACATTCTCCAACTTTTCTTATTTCCTTACTTTTTCATATCCCCACTACCCTTTACCTTAATATCGCTATTCATCTTTTCTTTCATCTTCATTTATTTTGTCTCTTTTGATTCATTTTCTCTTACTATAAATTTGTCATTTTTCTTTTGTTCTTTGCATAGTTTTTCCTCACAAAAAATTTATCTCTCTCTCTCTCTCTCTCTCAATTTTTTGGTGGATTTTTATTTTCCTTGCATCTTTGCTTTAGGTTGATAATTTTTTGTTTTTTGTTTTTGTTTTTTTTTTGTTTTTGTTTTTTAGAACTCTAATTTAGGTTGATACGATTTAGTTTTGTATTTTATGTTGTTATTATTATTATTATTATTTGTTCTCTTTGATTGTTAAATGTTATCCTATTACATTATAAAGAATTAAAGATAGTAGATAAGAATATAATATTATTATATTATATAGCATGATTTGAATAAATTTCTTGCATCTTTGCTTTAGGTTGATAAATTTTTGTGTTTTTTAATTAGCTCTAATTTAGGTTAATACGATTTAGTTTTGTGTTTTAAGTTATTATTATTAGTATTTGTTTTCTTTGATTGTTAAATGTTATCCTATTGAATTATGAAGAATTAAAGATAGTAGATAAGAATATAATATTATTTTACTTAAACTATTTAAATTTCCTCTCCCTTTTTGTTTAAAAAAAAATAATATTTTACTTAAAATAAAATAATAATAAACAATTTCTCATCAAATTGTACTAATTTTTTTAGCATTTACACTTTCTCCAACCTTTCTCCTTCCCTTTACCTTTTCATCTCCCCAAACTTCTTACCTTAATATCACTCTTTCTCTTTCCTTTTATCTTCTTTTATTTTGTTTCTTTTTATTATTATCCTTTTAGTATAAATTTTTCATTCACTCTTCCATTTTTTCCATAATTTTCCCTCACAAAAAATGATTATTTTCCTCTCTTTCTCCCTCAATTTTTTTGGTGGATTTTATTTTTATTTTTCTTGCATCTCTACTTTAGCTTGATAAAGTTTTGTGTTCTTTAGAACTCTATTTTGGGTTGATACGATTTAGTTTTGTGTTTTAAGTTTCTTTTTTTGTTCACTTTGATTGTTAAATGTTATCCTATTGCATTATAAAAAATTAAAGATAGTATATAAAAATATAATAATATTATATTACATAGAATGATTTGGATAAGTTAGTGTTTATTGTTATACATTTTATTTTTACTTTTTTCTTCTCATATTATTTTATTTAACATTTAAATTCAACCACATTCCCCATATATATCATTAAATTATTTATATTTCCTCTCATTTTTTTATTTTAAAAAATTAAACATTTAATATTTTACCTAAATTCAATAAATAAAATTATCCTCATAAAGCAGAGTAATGCTAGATAAAACACTCATTCTCACACCCAATGCATCAAAAGAAAAACAAAATACAAAAACGAATGTTAATTTAGAATCATAAAATTAAAAAAAAAAATTAATGAGGATATCAAACCAAATATAACACAAATCAACTAATAATGCATATTTAATGTCATAGAATCATCATCAAATGACAGGTTGTCGAGAGAGAGAGAGAGAGAGAGAGAGAGAGAGAGAGAGAGAGAGAGATAATAGACAAAAAAAAATCAAACGTCAATTAGTAACCGTTAATTAGAAAACAATGAAGCTGTAAGGAGAAACATTAAAAACTTTACAGTGTAGTAAAATAAACCGTTACATTCACTTCAAAAATTAAATCAATAATTAATTACAATCACAATACTAAATTTAAACTTAAAACTAATCAAACTCTAACCATGGAAACCATATTTCTAATCACAACTAAAAAAGAGATGTTTTCCAGAAGAAATCACATAAAAAATAAAGTTAGAAAATTTTAAAATCCTTTTTTTGATATTTCATTTAACCTTATTTATAATATATATATATATATATATATAAAATTTTCATATACTATTACTTTTGAAAATCTAATAAATGATACTACCTCTCATTTAATGTCTCTGATATGCAAATCATCAGTTAGTAAATATATGATAATAGTAAGAAACATTACAAATGATATAATTAAAAAAAAAAAAAAGCCAATATCATTATGGAGTAGTAGTCTATGGTGTGTGTGTGTAAAGGTTAAAAAAAGGTATATTTAAGGTTTTTATAAACTAAAAAAATAATGTAAAACTAATGATTAATAACTAAAATAATAATATTAATAAAAAATATATTTAATGAGATCATTCTAAAATAATTATTATGCGCAACGCGCAGGTATGCGATTAGTTATGCATAAAATATAAGTTTATAGATCATATTATAAATAATATTTTATTGACAAAAAATTTGACATGTATGTTAAAAGCATAAAGAATGTGTAATTTAACTGTTAGATTTTCAAAATATTTAGTAATATTTATTTTATTGAGTAAGATTGTAGCATACAACAAATTTTGTAGCTAAATTACTTATTTTTTTAGAATACACACTTGAGTGGCTGATATTCAATGTGAATAAGGTGTTCTTGTTTCATACATTTTTTTAATGTGAAAGGCAGGATCAGACATCAATTTCCTATAACCATGACGACATTGAAATGGAAACAAGAAGTAAAGAATACCTGGGTAGTTTGTGATAAAAGAAAGGCTGCAACTGGAGAGATTTTCTTCTTGTAGAAAGCATTGGTACTAGTAAAAATATGAACTGCATACACTCCACCAGCCCCAGCACTGGCGAAGATGGTGATCAAAACATGTTCCTTCAAACTGAATGGCCCTGGATTCAATGAGAAGGACCATTTTGTGAATGGGATTCTTATTGGCTTGGATGGTAGGTATGCAGCCATTAACTTCCCGACTGGGAGCGCTATAATTTGCACTGACACTGAGGAAATATACAGCTGATTTTGGCGGTATGCAAAAAATTGGTTCACAAAAGCCAGAACGACACATCCTATGAAGCCAAGAGTCCATGTTCGAAATGTCAAGGCTGGCTCTGATGGGTCGTCAGTGATTGGAACCGTGAGCCTAACTTCTTCAATTGGGTTATCATTGATTTCTTCATCCCCTGCTTGTACATATTGACAATGTTACCAATTAAAGATGTCAATGGTTCAAAACAAATTGAGGAAAACATTCTTTTTACCATGATTGAGATGAATAGAATTGGATGATAATTTTGCTTTCTTTCTACTATATTAAAATCACATGGTGGCCTCTACTATCATGAATCTTAAAAATATTATGTGTCAACTTTATTACTATTTCATACCTATGTTTCTCATTGAATTTGGACTTAAATAATGGGTTATTATGATTATGAAAGTAAATATTCTCAAATTTTTATGTATTCTATACATGTAAGTAAATAATCACAGAAAAAATATGTTACAGATGATACAACATTTCTTATAAAAAGTCATATTCATCAATTATAAGAAAACATATTTTGTAATAAGGTTTGATTTCAGGCATACCAAATGTTAAAAAGAAAATGTGATTAAGCATGCAACTCTAGTAAACTATGGAACTCTAATTCTCTCAGAGAGAGAGAGAGAGAGAGAGAGAGAGAGAGAGAGAGAGAGAGAGAGTTACCATTCAAGTCAATATTGGAATCAAGCTTCTGAGGAAACTTATCTCGAAGGTTTTCATTTACAATGTAATCTGTCATGGCTCCTCTTATTCTTGGACTCAGAATGACATAGCCCTCAGTGGCTTCAATATCAACACTAGTTATATAGCACCCTCCTGTTGTTTCTTTAGGCAATTATTTGTATGGTGCACAGAATCACAGACTGTAAACAACAAGATATTTACCCAAAAATAAAAAAATTCTTCAAATTTTAAGTGAAGAATGCGACTTTAAAGCCTCAAATTTGCATTTGTGCTAAAAAAAACCCTGCTATTATAGGCTATGTAGTGGGAAAGGAACGAGAAAAATCTATTTTTACACATTTTGATTCCATTGACCCAGAAAGGAGGGCCGCTTTTTTATTAAGTTCTGAATCTTTTATGAATCTACATCTACTTACAAGCTCTTCAAGCCTTGCTAGCATTTTCAATATATCTTCATGCTTAAACAGTTGTAATTTGTTGCAGTTGGTTGATGTGTGTTCTTTGACCCAATTTGTTATGCTGTATTTTGAGTAGTTTGGGATAATGCTACGTTTACAATACTTTCATAACATTGTCATAACAAATCTTAGGTGGCACATTGTTACTGGTTATAATCTAGGCTCATTACTAATATCACTTTTTTACCTATCAATAATAGTCTACCACCATGGATATGTTGTAAAAATGTTATATACCATTTCTCTTTTGCTTATTTATAACAAAGCAAATAAGTAATTAGCTATTTGGGAGAGAAGACTAAGTTGATTAGAGAGCTAGGTCACCACGTGGAAGGAGTCCATTTCACAGTTAAGTGCCAGGTTGTTCTTAGCCTAATAATTTACTTGAATTAGTACAAAACAAATAAAAAAATTTGTTTGGATTAGGATGAATTATGATCAGTTTTTAACAGATTATAGGAATTTAGTATTAGTCTTTGTATGCCTTCTATAAATATATCAATCATGATATTCTAAGTTACAAATTATTAGCTAGACTAATTTGCGGCTTTAGATTCCCTTGAAGCAGTCTGTCTATTAAATTTGGCGGCCATGATTCTATGTTTCAACAAAATAAGTGTCCATAACATAATACACACCATTTAAACCAGCCTCACTCTGAGGCCCTTTTTTATTTATTTATTTTATTTTTTGAATTAGTGTCATAATTATGTATTTCAATTTGAGGATTACACGTTTGTCCATTAATATTACGCATATGTAAACTACTAATACAGTCAAAAGTGTCATTAGGTTAGCTCCAACCAAAATACCATTGAAATCATTACGTATCTTCTTCTTATTTTTTTATTTTATTTTATTTTATTTTTTATTTTTAAATAACCACAAATTTCCAAATGGACTCTCCTTTTAGATTTTTTTTTTTTAAGGAAAATTTTTGCACAATATTTATCTTCCCAAGTGTACAGGAAAAATTTAGAAAACAATAAAAAAAGAACCTTGGTTGACACTAAAACACAGATGTAGCCACCATAACGCATTTCCAAATCCATTCCGATGGATATGACTTAAGCATTTGATACATTATGGTTATATGAACTTAAATTAAGAGTAGGTAGCCACATTAAACAGAGAGGGTGATATATTTCTACAGAAGCAGTAACCCTGTAACCATATATTTGTGCAATTTTTTAAACTTCCCTAGCTTGCCCTTCTTTATTCTTTCTCTAATTTCAGATTCCTCGTGAACTGGTGATGTAAACAAAGAAGAATGCATTGGTGTAAATCAATTGAGCAGACAAATGAATTCCGGGAAAATAGTTTTTATGCTTTTCTATCGTTCAGGGATGTGGCAGACCTCCCAGCACCTAGGACGTAAAAGAAAGAGAAAACATTAGAGAATTCATGGAAATCAAAGCATTGCCTCGAAACATCAGTTATGTATCATGGAACTGAATATCCAAAATGTAATCAATTTTTAACAAATGACAAAATTTAGTTATAAAATTAATTGTAGCTTATGGCTATAATCTCACTTAATATCTTTTTATTGGGGGTGAATTTTGACAAATTCCCTATTGAATTACATCTTCTTTTTATATCCTTCATGCTTACAAAATTTATAGAAAATGAAAAATTAATAGCTATATCATCAATAAATTATTTAAATTGCAAGTTTTTATAGTTTAAAATTATACATTAAATATAAACTTATAAATCATATAGTAAATAATATCTGATTAATGCAAAATTTTACATGTGTATTAAGAGCATAAAGAACATGTAATTAATGAAAACTAGTAAGTTGCCCGTGTGATGCACGGATAATTTTTTGATATTTTATGTAAGACAATTTTGGATAATGTTGTACATATATTATAAAGAAAAAGTAACTAAATTAGAGTAAAGAAACATATACATTTTGAGATATAAAAAATTAGTTTAGTAGTTTCGTTGCATATTTATAGCCTTCTCAAGGTAAGATTAATTTTTAAAATAATCATGAAACCAAAGATAAATGCAAAAGAGGAACGGAACCGTGAAAATCAACTAATTTGTGTTGTGTTCACTATTTTATAACATGAAATGAAAGTATGCCTAACTCTCTCACCGTATTCTACTCATCGGTAGTGTGACATTAAGACATGATGTGGGTAAGTTTGTTTGCATGTATTTTATAGATGATTTAAAATTAAACCATGGTGAAATATAGCTTTACATTGCGCACCAAATATTTTCTCTACTTATATATCTACTTATATACCTAAAAAAAAAGACAAATGAATTCCGGGAAAATAGTTTTTATGCTTTTCTATCGTTCAGGGATGTGGCAGACCTCCCAGCACCTAGGACGTAAAAGAAAGAGAAAACATTAGAGAATTCATGGAAATCAAAGCATTGCCTCGAAACATCAGTTATGTATCATGGAACTGAATATCCAAAATGTAATCATTTTTTAACAAAGGACAAAATTTAGTTATAAAATTAATTGTAACTTAAGGCTATAATCTCACTCAATATCTTTTTATTGGGGGTGAATTTTGACAAATTCACTATTGAATTACATCTTATTTTTATATCCTTCATGCTTACAAAATTTATAGAAAATAAAAAATTAATAGCTATGTTATCAATAAATTATTTAAATTACAAGTTTTTATAGTTTAAAATTATACATTAAATATAAACTTATAAATCATATAGTAAATAATATCTGATTAATGCAAAATTTTACATGTGTATTAAGAGCATAAAGAACATGCAATTAATGAAAATTAGTAAGTTACCCGTGTGATGCACGGATAATTTTTTGATATTTTATGTAAGACAATTTTGGATAATGTTGTACATATATTATAAAGAAAAAGTAAACTAAATTAAAGTAAAGAAACATATACATTTTGAGATATAAAAAATTAGTTTAGTAGTTTCATTGCATATTTATAGCCTTCTCAAGGTAAGATTAATTTTTAAAATAATCATGAAACCAAAGATAAATGCAAAAGAGTAACGGAACTGTGAAAATCAACTAATTTGTATTGTGTTCACTATTTTATACCATGAAATGAAAGTATGCCTAACTCTCTCACCGTATTCTACTCATTGGTAGTGTGACATTAAGACATGATGTGGGTAAGTTTGTTTGCATGTATTTTATAGATGATTTAAAATTAAACCATGGTGAAATATAGCTTTACATTGCGCACCAAATATTTTCTCTACTTATATACCTAAAAAAAAAAACTATCCAACCAAATTACCCAAACCTAAATCATATTTAAGTCCCTAATTTTAAAAAGAAAAAAAAGAAAAAAGAAATTACCCGTACTGGTTTCGGCTTCTTGATGGTAGTGGGAGGCCTATATAACAGAGGTGGTGGCCCCTTAGATCCCTCTTTCTCTCACTTTCAAATGTTTTGTCAGTCTCGGGTATTTTATTTTGGCAATATATAGTGAAATAGTGTATTTTATTTAACAATTCACTATATTTATGTGTCTCTCTATCTCTCTCCAAGGCCTTATTTGGTTAGTTATTACTATTATTTTTGCTTTATTATTATTATTATTAAAAATACTAAAACGATGGGTATGCTAAAAGACATGAATAATAGAGAAATGTATGGTATAAGCTTAGTCACTTAGAGTACGTTTGGTATACTGAATGTAGATTACATTAGGAATAGTAATCTTTATTACTGGGAATAGAAGACATTGTAATGGTATAATTATTACTATTCATAAGTTTGGTTGTTACATATGGAAAACTTGTAAAAGAAGATGTATAAGGAAACTTTACATTTCTGGAAATATATTAATTTTAAAACTTATTATATACACTAAGGAATAGCTATTACATTCATTTTAAAGAGGAATAGCTATTCTTCAATTTAAAGAATAATTATTCTAATGTAATAATTAATCCATGTAATAAAGATGCAACCAAATGACTGAATTGACATTACACATGAATAGCTATTTCATTACAGGAGCTATTATAACGTACCAAACGTATCCTTAATGAGGCATTAATGAGATAACAATAAAATAAGTTAATATAAACTTTTGGTACCGGTAAATTATAGAAAGAGGTAAAAAAAAAGGTTAAATGCAAGTTTAGAGCTTTACTTAGTAGGACCTCATGCACTCTCGCATGAGATCTTTGCTTTTATATATATATATATATATAGAAATATTTATTTTATTGAGTAATTTTGTAGCTAAACTTTGTCTTTTAACAAAATAAAAAAAAAAAAAAAAAGCATAAGAGATTAAAAGAGAGAGCCAACACACGTTAGTAACCAAAAAAAAAAAGAAAAAAAAAAGAAGCCAACCGTTAGAGACTTGGAGGTGAATTTCAAGAGTATTTTTGGAAGCTCATTTTATGAGCTTTTTCCTCTTAGTTTTCTCTTCATTTTAGAGAGAAAACTTTTTGGTTGGGTCCGAAGAAAAAATACCTGAGCCTACTATTTATTTTCCTTCCTCCCAATCCAACCAAATACAATCTAAAAAAGTTTTCCTTCCTATTTTCTTTCCAAAGTTTTCCATTCACCATATTTCACCTCTAAACAAATACACCCTAAAATATGTTGAAAATACAAAATAGATCGGTGAAAAATAAGTCTTTAACCATGAAAATTATAAAGCATCAATGTATAGAAAAATTAGCCCATTCTTGACAAAAATCTACAGATGCTAGAAAATATTTGTGAGGTAACCATTCTTGACACATATTCATGTGCACATACACACATTGCTCTATTTGTGACTGAAAAGCATAACATTTCTAGCCTTGTGAATAGCATCAGAACCTTAAAATATGAAAGTTCGAATTTAAAAGGTTTTTAAATAGACTTATATAATTTTTTTTTATCACTAATAATTTGAACCATTGGCATTATATTTTTTTTTCCTATCACTAATAATTTGCCACATTAATCGGGTGTCAAATTTTTTGAATCTACAAACTTTCTTTTTTTAGAACTACCCAAAAAAAAAAAAAAAATGACATGAGCAGGATCCTTCACACAAAACATTTTTCTTTTTAAATATAAAAATAAAAATAAGAGTAATGATCATCGCATATTCCTTATTACACATCATCAATATATATATATATATATATATAAGCAGAGATCTCATGCGGGAGCGAATAAGATCTTGCCATGTGGCGTTCTAATTTTTCATTTAGTTTGTTTAACTTCTTTTCATTAACTTTTTTTTTTTACTATTACTCAAAAGATCACATTAAATTGTTTTTACTATTATCTAAAAAATGGGCTACTATTAAAAATTAGATAAAATCAAACAAAACCTTATGAAAAGTCCAAGTCCACTTATTTCCATACATATTATGACCCAAGTGTAGATGAAAGCCAAGACCCTAACCCACTTACAAACTTTCAGCTTCCCTTCAAACTACACATGCTCTTCAATTTCTTTAAAAACAGCAGTTTGCAGTCTGGATTTAGTGATCCTATTTGACCAAACCAACGATCCTACTCATTTTTCAAGTCTTAATTTAGCCATTCTGTGTGAACTAATGGAGATGTATAGTCAAGGAAGATATACAATCACTCTAAAAAATTTATTAAAAAGAAACAAAAAAGTGAAAAGTGAAGATAATATTCAATCTTACCAATGAGCTACACATTGGAAGGATTGTCTTCTAAGATAATGAGTGTTTTTCTTGTTGTGTTACAAAAAATGTCAAGCAGCATGTGATATGGCATAGTCACCAATAGTCATATTGCATTCAACTATATTCATATTAAATTTTGAATTGTCCATGATGCTATGGTACAAGTTATGAAAACCAATTTGTTAATATGACTTTTAATATGCTCCTATAGCTGATTAAGAAATTCACAACAAGTTGAACCAAACTATTTGTGATGCCTTAAAATTGCAGGTGTTTTATTTATTTTTATTTTATATATATACACAAATGCATGAAAGTGGTAGGTCCATCATGAGCATAAAGATGATCTTAAGTTTAGATATTGACAAACAATTGAGATATTGTGATCGTAGATTCTAATATTATCTGTCCCTTCTGTAGATTATGATAGCATTTGTCCCTTTTGAAAATCTAAACAATTTATAGGATTCTAGCTACAAATATTTGGCATATAATCTATAATGAAAAAATAATTTTGGTATCCCATATGGTTAGAGACTACAAAGACTTTTAGTTAGATGCACACCATTTTTTATTTTTTTTAAGTCTTCCAGTAGTATTTATTATTTTAGTTTGAGACCAATATATTTTAATTATACTTTTTATGCAAAGCTCGAGACCAACATACTTTTAAGCAAAGTTTTCACGTGCATTGCATGGGTTTCCGACCAATACACAATAATCGCCGCACATACATCGCCACATGGACTAAAATTTTGATTTTAAAACATAATTTTAGTTAAAATTGTAAATTCTTGTTAACACAGTTTCAAAAGAGAGTTTTTACTTATTGCAAAGTGTAATAATAAGATTTTCAATAAAGTTAAAGGGTTTGTTTCGTTCTCACATTACTTATATCTCACTTCTCATATCTCAATTTTCATTACTCAAAACTCACTCTCATATCTTATATTTCATTTTCAGCAACTCATCACTCATTTTGTTGAGTTATTAGTAATGAAAACCGAAATTGAAATCTTGGCCAAATATAATTTTAAATGAAAACCAAAATTGAAAACTTGGCCAAACAAAATTTGTAGGCGTGGAGCCCACTAGTACTTTTAGACGTGGGACCCACCAAAAGTGAGTAATGGATGATGGAAATAATTATGAAACCTTACATTTCACCTATATTCATGTAACCGTTAGTGAATTCAAAAAACCGTTAAATCAACAAAGAAAAAAAAAAAAAATGCTTTGCTCTGTTTCCACACTACACCTTTTCCCTCACCCAAACTCAAACTCACCCACTTCACAAAACCTTCACAATCTTCTCCACAGCTTCAACACTTCATTTGAGCTCAAACAGCTCCATGCCCACCTCATCAAAACCAACACTCCTCTCTCTACTCTTCCTCTCCCTCTCACTAAACTCGCCCTCGTTACTGCTCTCACTCCCGATTTTCCTTATGCCCAACGCGTCTTCAAACACCTCAATAAGCCCGAAATTGTGTTCTGGAATTCCTGTTTGAAGGCGTGGGCAGAAGGGCAGTCCCCATTTGATGCAATCTTGCTTTTCTATAAGTTAAGGGAATTTGACATTGTTCCTGATGATTTCACTTGTTCTTTCGTTCTTAAAGCATGTGTGGCTTTATCCGATGTTTTGAATGGCAGGATTGTTCATGGGTACGTGGAGAAACTTGGGTTTCGATCGAATTTGTTTTTACAGAACATGATTGTTCATTTGTATGCTTCGTGTGGTGCGGTGGGTGATGCGCGGTTGTTGTTTGATAAAATGTCTCAGAGAGATGTTGTGACGTGGAATATAATGATAAGTCAGTTGGTGAAGGGTGGGGATGTTGAGGGGGCTTTTGAGCTGTTTTCGGTGATGCCCGAGAGAAATGTGAGGTCGTGGACTGCGATGATTGCAGGTTATGTACAATGTGGGAAGCCTAAGGAGGCTATTCATTTGTTTATGGAGATGGAGGAGGCAGGTTTGAGGCCAAATGAGGTGACAGTGGTGGCTGTTCTTTCAGCGTGTGCTGATTTGGGTGCCTTGGATTTGGGCAGGAGGGTTCATGAGTATTCAAACTGTAGTGGGTTTAGGGGAAATGTTTGTGTTTCAAACACTTTGATTGATATGTATGTCAAATGTGGATGCTTGAAGGATGCTTGTACAGTTTTTGATGAGATGGAAGAACGGACAATTGTATCATGGTCAGCCATGATTGCAGGGCTTGCAATATATGGGCAAGCTGAGGAAGCTTTGAGCCTATTTTCTAAGATGGTTCAGATAGGCATGAAGCCGAATGATGTAACCTTCATTGGACTATTGCATGCTTGTAGTCACATGGGAATGATAGACAAGGGGCGGGAATTTTTCAACAGCATGACTAGAGATTATGGGATTATTCCCAGAATTGAGCATTATGGTTGTATGGTTGATCTTTTCAGTCGGGCAGGCCTTCTCCAAGAGGCATATGAGTTTATAATGAACATGCCTATCAAACCCAATGGGGTTGTGTGGGGAGCTTTGCTTGGTGGATGCAGAGTTCACAAAAACATTGAACTGGCTGAAGAAGCAATCCAACACCTTTTGGAACTGGATCCATTAAATGATGGATACTACGTGGTTTTATCAAACATTTATGCAGAAGCTGAACGCTGGGAAGACACAGCAAAGGTGAGAAGGTTGATGAGAGATCAAGGTGTGAAGAAAACACCTGGGTGGAGTTCAATCACAGTAGATGGAACGCTTCATGAGTTTGCTGCAGGGGATGAGTCCCATCCTCAAGCAGAGGAAATATTTCAGATGTGGGGAAAACTACTTCAAAAATTAAAGAAAAAAGGATATGTCCCAAAGACTTCAATTGTTCTTCTGGATGTAGAAGAGAATGAGAAGGAGAAATTTTTATATCGCCATAGTGAGAAATTAGCACTGGCTTTTGGGTTGATGAAAACACCACCCGGAATGCCGATTAGGATCATGAAGAATCTTCGTGTTTGTGAAGACTGTCATGCTGCTATGAAACTTATCTCAGGGATTGTTAATAAAGAGATAATTGTGCGTGACAGGAACCGTTTCCATTGTTTTAAAGATGGTTCTTGTACTTGTAATGATTACTGGTAGTGGTTTCACTTGGTGAATTTCATGTGATTTCAATGGTTTGATATCAAATAGATTATTCTGTCATAGACCAAGCCCCTTCAACTTAACGCAAATTTAAACTCTTAACTTGGAATTTAAAAAAAAAAAAAAATTACAGAATTTGCATTGCTACAATAAAATAAAATAAAAAAATTAATTAATTACAGAATTTGCATTGCTACAATGGCTTAACCCAATTTGAAATAAGTCAAATAACATATTTCAAATTAATGAACTCTAAAGCTTCATCTTAGATATTCATCAACATTGGAGGACCTGGAAAGTCATTTGTGCGCGAGACCTAGCCCTTGGTTGTGGTGATTTCCTAAGGCATCTCAAAAAACAGGGCACCCCTCGACCTCAATTCCAGGAGCTGTGGGGCATGAAGCCAGTGGACAGTGGTCGTCAGCATCCATACCCCACCAGCTTGGACCTGAAATGTCCTTGGATTGTAGGGCAAAGAAAAGGATGACTCCCATAAAGGCAACACCAGCATCTAAAGCAGCAGATAAGACATAGTTGTGTCTAGCCCACCATCCCTTATACTTTCTGAAAACATAGAAGTTGAAGAAAAGTCCAACCGCTCCCCAAGCCCAATAGTTCACTGCTCTAGCTGGTGGCATGTTTGATGTACCTCCAATGATGATAGGCATGTGAATAAGCCGTAACCACTTTATATTGGGGAATTTGCGTGAAAGATACCAGCCGGGAAATGGGGCTAGGAAGCCAACGAGGAAGAACCAGTTCAATCCTGGGTAGACACCAAGCTTTGCGAACATTCTAAGTGGGCCTATGATCCCCCATATAATTGAAGCATTGTAGAAAACATCATCTCCTGGGCATGTCCATGGACTTCCCTCGGGCAACAAGTCTGGATCACATATGTTCTCCACAGATGTCAGAAGCCACCATGCTGTGCCGAAGTAGGCAGATGAAGAAACTATTGTTCCAGCAAACTGAGAATACAAATTAAAAAAAATATTAGCAGTTATATAAAAGTTGTAAACGAAATTCCAAATAATTTTTATTGTTCTTTACATAATTACCTGTACAATGAACATAGATCTTGGAGGGATCTTCATATAGTGACCTAGTTTGAAGTCATTAAGGAAATAGAGTGCTTGTGACATGCTAATATAGCCATAGGTCTTGAAAGCCACATTAGCAAGGGGCTTCCCTGGATAAATATACCCAATAATCAATTCTGTGATCACGTTTAGCCCTGGTTGCTGCAATTAACATTAACACATTCTATGAGAAATGTAGTTTGGATAAAACTGATGCAAATTAATGAAAATCATAGTTAACTCTTACAATGCATGTTTGTGTTCTTTCATGCATTGAATACAATGAAGGTTGGAGATTTCATACCGAATTCGTTGTGGCTTGAATTATTCCAACGGGTAAGGTGAAAAACAATGCAATGCCACAAGCCATTAAAAGTCCCCACCAAGGAAGTTGGAGCTGTTTGTCAAACCCTTCACAAGCAAACAAAGCAAGAGCCACCATTGAAGCTAAGATAGCAATAAACCACCACTGAGGGACTTCTTTATAGTTCTTCTTCATCAATCTTAAATGCACGTCTGAGAGCTGATCTTTTGTTGCATCTTTTGTTTTTTTCCATAGTTTCCAGATCATTCTGCTCAATTTGTTTTACCCAAATAGAGAAGACAAATAAAATCATGAAAAGCTTGTTAGCTCAAAAGAACTGTCGCACAAGAATAGAGCAGAATTTAAACTTCAATCTTCAGAAGCTTACCCTCCATTAAATAGTGCCACATGTGTAAGACTAGCTGTTAGAGTTGCAAAGCTCAACCCATAAGTGAAGGCAAAGAAGACACTTAGATAAAGTTTGCTGTAGCTTTTGTAACCATCAAGGTTAATATCAAATGCCTTATCATTCAAAACTCTGGATATGTTGTAGATTTGACCATCGTGATCAAAAGTGTGTGAGGAAAAGATTGGAAACTTCTTAGCATCATATGCATTATTCCAATAACAAATTGGGGTAAGGACATAGACAGTCAAGATAAACCCTACTAAGATATTGACAATAGCAAACGCAGGTGTGGCTAAGGGGCTGCCCAAAAAGCCAGCTACAGCAGACCAGTCAAAGGCAAATGAGCCTAGTCCAAGACCCTGGATTCCTCCACCAATCTGTTGAGCAGTGACGGAGTCCTTCCAGATCCAACAAACAAAGGAGAGACCTGCTATTGAGGGGAAAAAATAGCTTGGGACAATGTAGTAAGCAAAGCTTGCTACAAAAATCATGAAGAAATATTGTAGCCTTGTTGTTCCTCCCTTGGGTCTCTTTTCTTTATCATGCAATGCCCTGCATTACACATATAACTTGGTTCAATGCAAGGGATTACTCACTTATCAATGGCTCTAATCTTTGGAAATAATTCCTTTTCTTTAGCCAAAAGCTAGGTGAATTTTTCTGCTTTGAAAAATCTTTGTATCAAACAGTTATTCAATATGAGAGACAGAACTAGAAGTTGATGTACCTGAATAGAGAGACTTGGACCAGGTTTGCAGGCCACCACATATAAGGTGACTCCACAAGATATCTTCTGAATATTCCAGCCCATCCATATCCAAGCATCTGAAGAATTCATATGTACAAAAAAGTTAGGTACAGTGAAAAAAGAATTCTCAGAACCATTTTATGTATTAAATACATAGATGGCACTTTTTTTTTTCTTTAATACACACACTAGAGTAGCTGATATTCTCAATATGAATGAACATGTTCTTGTTTCATACATTTTCTATGTGAAAATCAGGATCAGACATCTGTTGCCTATAGCCATGATGACTTCAATATGGAAACAAGTCAAAAATACCTGAGTAGTTTGTGATAAGAAAAAGGCTGCAACTGGAGAGAGTTGCCTGTGGTAGAAAGCCTTGACAATATCAACAATATAAACTGCATACACTCCACCAGCCCCAGCACTGGCAAAGATGGTGATCAAAACATGTTCCTTCAAACTGAATGGCCCTGGATTCAATGAGAAGGACCAGTTCGTGAGTGGGATTTTTATTGGCTTGGATGGAAGGTATGCTGCCATCAGCTTCCCGACTGGGAGCACTACAATTTGTGCTGACACTGAGGAAATATACAGCTGATTTTGGCGGTATGCAAAAAATTGGTTCACAAAAGCTAGAAGAACACATGATATGAATCCAAGAATCCATGTTCGAAATGTCAAGGCTGGCTCTGTTGGGTCGTCAGTGATTGGAACCGTGAGCCTAACTTGTTCAATTGGGTTGTCATTGACTTCTTTATCCCCTGCTTGTACGTAATAACAATGTTACTAAAAGTATCAAAAAAATTAAGGGAAACATTTTTTTTGTCATGATTAAGAATAATACAATTGAATGATAATTTTGCATTCTTTTTACCATATAAACAACTCATGGTTGCCTCTATTATCATGAATCTTAACAATACTTTATGTCAACTTTATCACTATTTTGTACCTCTGTTTCCCATTGAATTCAGGCTTAAATAATGTGTTATTATGTTTATGAAAGTAAATATTCTCAATATATTATGTATTCTATATGTGTAAGTAAATACTCAGGAAAAAAATGTTATAGATAATACACCATTTCTTAAAAGAAGTCAAGTTCACCAATTATAAGAAAACATGTTTTGTAATGAAGTTTGATTTCAGGCATGCCATATGTTAACAAAGAAAATGTGATGGAGCATGCAACTCAGGTAAAGTATGAAACTCTTATTTTTTCAGAGAGAGGGAGAGAGTTACCGGTTAATTCAATACTGGAATCAAGCCTCCCAAAGTCATTTTCAACGTTACCTGTCATGGCTCTCACCTTGTTCTTGAATACAGAATGACAAAGCCTTCAATGGCTTCAACCTCACCGCACTATAGCTATATAGCACCCTCCTGTTCTTTTTTAAGGAACTTATTTGTATGGTGCACACAATCACAGACCGTTAACTACAAGATATTTACCAAAAAAAAAAATTTTTTAAAATTTAAGTGAGGAATGCTACTTTTAAACTTCAAATTTGCATGTGTGGTCAAAAAGACCCTATATATTAGGCTATTTTATGAGGGAAAGAAACAAGGAAAATCTATTTTTACACATTATGATTCCATTGACCCAGAAAGGAGGGCCATTAGTTTATTTATTTAGGAATCTTTTTTGAATCTACATATACTTACATGCTCTTCGAACCTGGCTTGCATCTCAATATATGTTCATGCTTAAACAGTTTGTGTTGCAGTTGTTTGATGTTTGTTCTTTGACTCACTTTGTTATACTGTTTGTACGTGTTGCAGTTGGTTGAAGTATGGCAAATCAAATAACTAACTAGCTGTTTGGGAGAGAAGAGTAAGTTGATTAGAGAACTACGCCAGCCTGTGGAAAGAGTCCATGTCATAGTCAAGATTCTATGTTTCGGATCTAAAATTGCACAGAGTGCGCTAGGTTGTTATTAGCATAATCTATATATATTACTAAAAGGTGAAGCGTAGCGTTTAATGCTGCTGCTCTCATATTGCGCCACATCAGTTGCCACATCATTTTTTTTAAAATATAATTTGTCCTACAATTTTAAAATGATTTTTTTTTTTTTTTACAATTTTCAGCTCTATAAATACATCTCACTACTTATTTATTTACTTTCACTATCACCCTATAATAAATTTATATAATTAATCCAGTTCACCTTTTATTTATTTAGTTCCACTATCAAGCCCAATCCAAAACCTTTTCAGTTCAGCTTTAGGGTTAAAAATAAATAAATAAATAAATAAAACGTTAAAGCCTTTCAAGCTTTAGGGTTTTTTTATTTTTTATTTTTATTTTTATTTCAATTTTCCTATAATTGTTTTTAACATTTTTTTTTTTTAATATTTACCCTTCTCTAATCTTTCTCTTTCCCTTACCATTTCATCTACCCACTACTTCTTCAATCTTTCTCCCTCCCTTACCTTTTCATCTCCCCACTACCCTCTACATTAATATCATTCTTCCTCTTTTCCTTCATCTTCCTTTATTTTTGGCTCTTCTTATTCACACCCTCTTACTATAAATCTATATATTAATGCATCCCACTACATTAATATCATTCTTCCTCTATATATTACTAAAAGTTGAAGCGTAGCGTTTAATGCTGCTGCTCTCACATTGCGCCATATCAGCTGCCACATCATTTTTTTAAAATATAATTTGTCCTACAATTTTAAAATGATTTTTTTTAAACAATTTTTAGCCCTATAAATGCATTCCACTACTTATTTATTTACTTCCACTATCACCGTATAATAAATCTATATAATTAATCCAATCCACCTCTTATTTATTTAGTTCCACTATCAATCCCAATCCAAAACCTTTTCAGTCAGTTTTAGGGTTAAAAGAAATAAATAAATAAATAAAATGTTGAAGCCTTTCAAGCTTTAGGGTTTTTTTTAAATTTTTTTTTTTTTCAATTTTCCTATAATTGTTTTTAACATTTTTTTTTTTTAATATTTACCCTTCTCCAATCTTTCTCTTTCTCTTACCATTTCATCTACCCACTACTTCTTCAATCTTTCTCCCTCTCTTACCTTTTTATCTCCCCACTACCCTCTACATTAATATCATTCTTCCTCTTTGCTTTCATCTTCCTTTATTTTTGGCTCTTCTTATTCACACCCTCTTACTATAAGTTTGTCACTATCTCTTCTTTTTTTTTTTTTTTATAACACAATATATTTATGTTATCTTTTTATTAAAAAAATTTTAATTTATCTTTCTTAATGACCCCCCTCAAGAAAATTCCTTGAGCTGCCACTGAATAGGTCTAACCACATGTAAGTTTATTGTAATTTCCCTAATATAAATTTAAGCACAAGATTAATTATTCAAAATTATTCCAAAACTAAATATAAAATGCATAAATTAACACAAAATAAGTATAATAATACTTTTTTTTTGAATTAGTATAATAATACTTTCTAATAATGATATAAATATACAAAATTAAGCTATTATTACAAACATTATTGATATGGAGGCGTCATGTTCTAATGGCACTGTAATTATTAAGTTGAGTGAATTCCTATAGGAAGAATTGCATCAGGAATCTGGATTCTTTATGCGAGCATTATAGAACAATATCACTAGTGAGAAAGCTTACAGCATACCAAAGTACGTAAATATGTAAGCTATTATGGGCTGCAAGTTTAGTGCACAATATGCATGTATAGTGAAGACTAAAACTTCTCCATGTCTCAGACATGGAATAGTTATGCCATTGGGACTTTGCTTTTTAGAGCTTTAAACAAATTGTAGGATACTTTAGCTATGCCTGCAGTACTAAGCATAAGAGAGACAATGACATTAGAATTTAAGACGTGCGTGTGAGGCCATGAGTTCAGCCATTATTATTTACCGGATCAGGCTATGTACAGTCTTCTTTCAATGCATATTCTAATAACTTTTCATTCGACTTATACAGCTGAGAAGGTTGATCTATCACATGATATGAAGCAGTGGGAAACTCTGTCTGACTCTGAGAAACACTTCATTAGACATGTGCTGGCATTTTTTGTAGCGCCTGATGGGATTGTATTGTAGAACTTAGCTGCAAGATTTCTAAATGATGTTATGTACCAGATGGTGAATTTCATGATCATGCTTGCAGTTGTATGTTAACTCTGGTGTTCATTTTTATGGAGATAGTTGCTTATGTATATATAACTTCATAGGAGAGTTATATTGTTGAGTTAATTGTGTTAAATTGAGAAAAGGATTGGGACTTGGTGTATAAGTTTAAGGCATAACTTTTATGTTTAATCAGTGTAAGTTTCTTCAAAACAGTCAAGAGGCAGAGTGATCTGTTATGCATCTCTCTTTTTATGCACAATTATGATATAACTTGTGGAAAAAAAAAAATCTGCCTTTGAAATGCTTAGTTCTGTGATGGTGTTTTTATATTTTGGACATAGAAAAAATTAGAGTAAAATCGGCATTCGATTTTAAGAGATATGATGGGGATCAAGTATCTAATTTCGAAATCCATTCCCCTCCCCCACCCCCGCGGCCCGTCTTCAATTTTTGTAAGAATGACAAGTAATACAATGGAATGATTGATTCGCAACTCTTCATCTTGCACAAAGACTATAGAATTTTTGTGGCTGAACTCAAATTTTCTTCTGTCTTTGATTTTTTTTTTTTTCCCTCGGCTCTCTGGAACTATAGAAAAATTATGCCTCCTTGAAGCATTCACGTTGGGGCTTCAGAAATGAAACTTAACATATTAACCATACAAATCTCATCCAACAATAACCAATGCATCAATGCATTATTTGGCTTAAGTTCTCATACAGAACAACTTTCAGAAAAGTTGAGATAACAGACCATATCCCACAACCAAAAAAAAAAAAAAGAGAGAGAGAGAAGAAGAATATGTTAATAATATTGAGTTTTTGATAGAATGATATCAGCTGGTTTATGATAATGGTCATTGCTATCTGATGTCAATGAGGTGTTCTTTTTCGATATTGAATGTTTTGACAGAATGGTTTTGACTAGTTTATTGATATATTTTTTTTTTTTTTTTTGGTAAACTGGAATTCAAATAAACAAAAGCTACGGAACAGAGGCACCAACAGAGCCTACTCTGTCCGTGTACAAACCACTCTTATCCACCTCAATGAGAGGGATCAAGTCCACAGGCGGACTAGACAAAGGAATAAAGTCTACAGTTTGCATGAGACCTAACCTAGCCAGCTTGTCTGCACACATGTTGGCCTCACGAAATATATGGCTTACACGGCATTGAGGGATGCAAGCAACCAGCTGTTTACAATCATCAAACAGAGGGGAGAGTATAGTGTTGGCATAGACCGGGTTGTTAAGAGCTGTAACTAAAGCGCAAGCATCCAATTCAACAATGACAGAACGATGATTCTTGAGGCAGCAGAGTTGAAGACCGTCTCGAAGCGCCCAAACCTCAGCTATGAAGCTATTAGTGTGCCCAATATATCTTGAAAACCCCCCAAGCCAATTCCCTTGATCATCCCTTATCAGACCACCACACCCCGCAGCGTTCAAAAAATTATTTTCGTTTGGCTAACCTTTGCTTTTCTTTAAATGAATGGCATTATAGAGTACTTCTAATACAATTATTAAGAGCACTTTGTCCACCACAAAGGATTAGAAAATAAACAAAAATTAGTAAAGTCTCATAGTTTAACATCTAAATTGAGCACTATAAAAAATCATGCTATGTAACAAAATAAATACCAAATTATCCAAATCATGCTATGTAATAGAATAATATTATATTTTTATATGCTATATTTAATTCTTTAAAACGCAATAGGATAACATTTAACAATCAAAGAGAATAAAAAATAAAAACAACAACAACAACAATTTAAAAAACAAAACTAAATTNGGTTTTTTCCAGCGCTTCTGGCTAACTGTGGGAGATTCAGTCAAGGATGAAGTAGTGAAAGCCTTTTCTGACAGGAAAATCCCAGAATACCTCAACAAAACCCATATTGTTCTTATCCCCAAGATACAGGGCCCTGAAACCATCACTAACTATAGACCCAGCCTGTGTAACTCGGTCTATAAGGTCATCACTAAAATTATTGTGGCTCGGATCAGACCCCATCTGGAAAATCTTATATCCCCCCTCCAAGCTGCTTTTGTTCCGGGAAGGAGAGGGGTGGACAATTTCATCATTGTCCAGGAACTTGTCCATTCTATTGGCAGAACTAAAGGGAAAAATGGCCTCATGGCCATCAAGATTGATCTTGAAAAAGCGTATGACAAGATTGAATGGAGTTTTATTCGAGAAATGCTTCTTAGTTTAAACTTTCCTAACTAGTCTGGTTGAACTAATCATGAGCTGTCTCTCTTCAGTTTCCTCATCCCTTCTCTTTAATGGGGGCTGCCTTGAGCCTTTTCGGCCTTCGAGAGGTATTAGGCAGGGGGACCCCTCTCCCCTTACCTCTTTATTATCTGCATGGAGTATTTAAGCTATTTGATTGAGTTGAAATGTGCAGATAAGAGCTGGAATCCAGTTAAGACCTCCAGGAATGGGCTGCCTTTTTCTCACCTCTTCTTTGCGGACGATCTTGTCCTTTTTGCTCATGCTAACCCTGAGAATTGTCTAGCTATCAGGGAAGTGCTAAACGATTTTTGTGCAAAGTCGGGTCAGACCATAAGTGCAGCGAAGTCTCGGGTTTTTTTCTCTCCGAATGTCGACCTAGATCAAAAAGAAGCTTTGTCCAACCTTCTCGGCTTCACCCCAACGTCAAATTTGGGCAAGTATCTGGGGTTCCCGCTTAGCACCCAGGCAACGCAGGCAGGACTTTTCCTTTGTCCTAGATAGAGTTAAGAAAAAACTCGCGGGTTGGAAAGCAAACTGTTATCCATGGCGGGCAGAATGGTGCTCATTCAGTCTTCATCCTCCACTATTCCTGCATATGTAATGCAAAGTAACTTATTGCCAAGCAAGATTTTGGAGGGGATTGACCGAGTGAATAAGAATTTCCTTTGGGGTTCTACGGATCAAGTTAAGAAAATGCATTGGGTTAATTGGAGTAAAGTCACAAAACCAAAGAACCTTGGAGGGTTGGGTCTCCAAACAGCCAAAGGTAGAAACACAGCCCTTTTGGCCAAGCTTAATTGGAGGATGCACACGGAGGGCAATGCGAATTGGTCTAAAGTCCTAAAGCTGAAATACTGCACTAGGCAAAGAATAAATTCCAGAAACGCAGCCAGACTTTCTTGCTCCCCCACGTGGAAAGGGCTGAGGAAAGGGGAAGAGGTGTTTAAGAAGGGAGTTAAATGGGTGCCTGGCCACAACAGTAAGCTGAACTTCTGGTATGATTGCTGGTCAGATCTTGGGCCGTTAAGGAATCTCATACAAGGCCCATTCCCTTGTGAATCCGAGAACCTAAAAATCAGGGATGTTTGCTCTACTAGTGGTTGGGATTGGTCAACTATTCCATTCGATCTTCCTCCGGAAATTAAGGCCACTGTCCAGGCAGTTCCTACTCCCATATTTGCGAGAAGTGGGGATAAACTAGCTTGGAAATACTCCCCAAGGGAGATTTTGATGCTAGGAGTGCCTACCTCTTAGCCTTGGATCACCATGACACAAACGCCTTTGATGGTGCCTGGGTTTGGAAGCTTTGTACCCTCCCTAAAATCCAAATGTTCATATGGAAGTGTTTACATCAGGCCATAGGTGTGAAAGAGTGCTTGGCTGGAGGGGCATGCAGTTAGATGGCTCCTGCCCAATGTGTAATGCAGCAAATGAATCCATTATCCATGCTCTCCGAGACTGCACTATGGTGAAACCAACATGGCACCAACTTGGAGTTCACAGTAACAATTCTACCTTTTTCTCTCAAGGAATTAAAGATTGGCTTAGCACCAACTCTAAGTCAAAGTGGCTGTCTTCCTCGAATCACCCCCTTGGAATGTGCTGTTTCCCTTTGCCATCTGGCTGATATGGCATCAAAGAAACCAAAAGGTCTTCAAGGAAAAGGACCAAATCCTCAACTAGCAAAGAGTATCATCACTCAAGCCACGGAGTATGCATTATGCATCAACCGGCCTAGTAGGAACCATGTTAGAATGGTTAGACAAATCAGATGGGAAAAGCCTGACTTAGGTTGGGTGAAGTTAAACACAGATGGGTCGGCCTCTAATAGGATAGGTGACAAATTTTAACTTTTGCAATTTTATTTTAATTATTATTATTTTATAACAATGCCTATATAAAAATTTAATTCTTAGATTTTGCTAATAATTGTTTATTTGATAATATGTTTTGGGTGGCTGAAATTATAATTTTTACAAAGAAAATAACCTTAATAGATTATCAAAAACAAAATTTTATCCTAATATTGGTTCAATTAATCATTGTTAAGTTTTATTAATTTTTTTTAGTTTACGTTTTTTTGGTGTTTTGGATTGTTTCTATATTATAATTTCTACAAAGAAAATAACCTTAATAGATTACCAAAAACAAAATTTTATCCTAATATTGGTTCAATTAATCATTGTTAAGTTTTATTAATTTTTTTAGTATACGTTTTTTTGGTGTTTTGGATTGTTTCTATATTACATTAATGATTTTTCCTATAATAAATAAAAATATGATTACGAAATGCATTACTCATTATCAGATTAGTTTAAATTGTAATTTTTTTTAATAAAACTACCATAAAAATAATTATCACGCGTAACGCGCAGGTTTGCGGCTAGTTTTCTTTAATTAGTAAGGTGAAACTTACTACTAGATGTAAATAGCTAGTAGTATTTATACCCCATAATCCATTTTTAACGCTTAACACCCAATTAATCCTAAACTAAGATTAGTGGTAGCTTCAGGATTTTTTTTTTCTAGGGGGGGTCAGTACTGGTAAAGAAAGGAATTTGTCATGGGGACAAGTAAAAAAATAAAATAATTAATCTTTTTATATGTACAACTCCCATATTATATACATTATACAGTAATCTAAAATAGTATTACATATATATATATATAAAAGCAGAAACCTTATATGGGAGAGTATGGGTTCTACCATGTGGCACACTTTATGAAGAGAATTAAAATATTTTTAAGCCACATCAGAGATAAGAATAAATTTAAAAATATGGACTTTATTTTCTTTAGTTCAATGTTTCAGGACTACTTTTTGTTACAATTTTTATTCAATGTTTTAAGACTATTTTTTTTTTTAATTTGGTTCAATGTTTCAAGACTTTTCCACTTTCTCACACACAAAAAATTCTTTGCATTTCCATTCACCCTTTTCACTTCTACTCCTTTATATACACATGCCCATAGCGCTTCATGCCATCCTATCTTAAATACACTCAAACCAAAAATGATATCATTTACCTTTAACATTTCAACAATACCTACATAACTCCAACATTGTAGTACTATTTGATCCTAACCCGTATGAGTAGGCTATGACCAAGGAAGAGGGCTTGCGTTTTGTGTTAGAACTCATAATTTGTAGGTTTCTTTTTAGGTTGTTTTACTGTTGTTTTGTGTGGTATGAGCCACAATGATAAAAATGAAAATCAATGATGATTTCACAGTTTTATTTTATTTTATTTTTTTTATAATTTTTATAAAAGAATATGGAAGCCCAACTAAACACAATTAAATTTCAATAAATGAATGTGTTTTATTTTAAGCAAATTTCTCTTTGTTTAATCACATTCTCTTTATGTTGATACTTATGAATGATTTCCTCAATTTCATTGAGATAATGAATTTGGTTGTGAGAATAGAGTAGTTGAGGTTGCTTAAATTTATGTAATTTAAGGATATAAAAGTATTTTATGCTTTAAATTCTTATTTATAGATTTTAAAATCATATAATCAGTTTAAAAAATAAAATATACTTTTAACAGTAAATATTATAATATGTTATAGTCTTATAGTGTTATAAATTTTTTTTGAATAAAATATGAATTAAGAAAATCAAGTTTCAAAATATTCAACAATATTGTGGGTTAACATAAATATTATATGTAAGTCTTAACATATATAAAAATGATTTCAAATGAAATTGTAAAGTACTTCACGCATCGCGCAGGACATCATCTAGTTTAGTATAAATATCAGTACGATAACAACCATTGAATGCATAAACAAACATAATTTAATGACTAATCATACATGTGGTCAGTCTCTTGGAGATGGTCTAATGGTAAATGTGAAACTAAGAAAAAAAAATAGTAACTGATATAAGTTTTTACTTTTAAAGTGTATGACTTCCTAACCAATAACCATACATGTGGTTAGTCTGTTGGAAAATGAAATTGGAGCAAGCACTAAAAGACTACTTGGATTTGGAAATCTATAAAGCATTTATCAAACGATTTGATCAAAAAGAGCGAAAAACTAAGAAAACATAGAAAGGAAAAAGAAAGATAGAGAGAACGAGGAAATAGTCACAGATATAGATACAAAGTAAAGTGCGAGAAAAACAACTTTATTTTGTTGTCAATGGACAAGTAAGCCAAAGTCCTAAAAAAAAAAGTTTTTTTTTTTTTTAATGAATGAGAAAAAAATTTGAAACTTTTTTTTTCTTTCTTATAAAATTAAATATTTTAAGACACAACAGTTTCACAATAAAACCTAGGTGACAAGTTGTTAAAGGTAGGGAAAAAGCGATGTTAGTTGTGGGTTCTGATAAAAACTAATTACAATTTGCCACTTAACTTTTATTGTTAAATTATTGTAAAAATATTGTAAAAGTAGCATTAAGATGATCATATTCAAACTTAAATCAGCTGGGTTTAAACAAAATTTAGGGTAAGGGGTTCAAAATTTTATTTGAGGGGCTCAAAAAAATTATTAAAAAAAAAAATATATATAATATATATATATATTTTTGGCCAGGTCAGGGGGTTCATTTGAACCCCCTAGCCTTAAAGGTAATGCCTCCCCTGACTAAGATTAAGATCAATTTTTTACGTGATTAGCCAAATTTCATATTGCGTGCATATAACAAAGCTAAGACAAATAAACTAAACTAATATGAAAGATGCAGAATAAGAAATGACAAACCACTCGAAAACACCAAGTATTTTCGAAGAGGAACCAAACCACCCAATGAAAAACTTCTCTGGCAACACCACCATCAAAATCTCCACTAGTTAAATAGTTGCAATACAAGGATGACTATAAACCATTCAAACCTATATTGGATCCCCTAAAAACATGAGCTCTCCAAGCTCCACTGCTCCAGTTAAAAACCGACTTCACCAAGCCCTTTCTCCAACTAATCCACTAGAGACACCATCGTTGAATCGCCAATCGAAGACCACAAAACTTGTAAGATTTGGATTTTAACCTTCAATAGTTTCCATACCCTCATATACCTCACAACACTCAATATTTGTTGAAGGAGAAGAAGGCTACAAATTTCTTTAAGTGTATGTCATTTGGGAGAGAAATAGAGAAGAGAAAATGTGCAGGAATTTTGGTTTAAGATTAAGGTTCTCTCTATCTCAACAAGAAGGAAGAGATGGGATGAATATGATCAACAAAACTCTTTCAACTCTCAAGGATGACTTCTGAGTGTTTTCCCACGTCATTGGCATGCAGAATGTGTGTTCTTGGCTTATATGTTAAAGTTGGAAAAACAAGAACTTAACATTAAGGAAACATAATGATAGATATATGTTTTATTGATTAAAAACATTAGTTTCAGACCCACACAATATGTGAGAATAGATAATTATTTTGTAATTATGGTGTAATGTATAATTTTTTTAAAAAAATAATTTGTTGAAAATAATAATTCTCCCTAAAAATTAAACAATTTCTAAAATTATTTTCCATCTTTTTATCTCTACCAATATATCATTCTATCATTATTGATGTGTTCGATTAATATTATTCCCTTTTGAGGTAGTCTATATTTCTTCAAATTTATGTTATAGTGCGCTATGTTTTTCTTTTCTTTTTCTTTTTTTCTTTTTTACAGCTAAAATTTTTTATTTTTAAATAAAATTTTCAAATTCCTCATTCTCATAAAGAAATTATCATGACAATCAAAACTCATAACAAAATTTCACTTGATATTACTTAAATAATTGATAGGCACATTCAAATGCATTGTATTTTGATAAAAATTCAAATTCTCACTTTCAAAATAAAACTCAAATTTTGCATTTAGCCTTTTTTTACTTCTTCATTAAGCTTTTTTTTTTTTTTTTTTTTTATTGTTACCCAAAAGTTCACATTATCTTATTTTACTATTATCTCATTAATATCTCATTAATTGTCTAAGCTTACACCACACCTTCCACTATTCTTCATGTCTTTTAGTATACCCACTATTTTAATATATATATATATACATATTTTTTTTTAAAGTAAGGACTAATAGTAATAACTAACAAGATAAGGGAGCGTAACAAGTCTTACTGAACAGGGGAGGGGTCCTTGGCTCTCTGCCTCTTAAGCAGTAGAAGTGTCTGTCCCTTCCAGTAAGGGTGTGAGGTTCCCTAGGGTAACAAGTCTTACCTATAGGGCTAGTGGGTTGTTTTTTTTTTTGGGGTCTGGGAAACACTAGAGGAAAGATGGAGAATTTGACGAAACATTGGCGCAATTTATCTCTCAATGATAGGGAAGGAGGAAAACTGGCTGTGAATATAAGATGAGAAGAAAAAGAGTAAAAATAAAATATATAGAAATAAGCACCAAATTATCCAAGTCATGTTATGTAATAGAAAAACATTGAATTCTTATTTTATTTATTTATTTTTTATAATGCAATAGGATAACATTTAACAATCAAAGAAAAGAAAAAATGTAACAACTTAAAAACACAAAACTAAATCACATCAACCCAAAATAACATAAAAATTCATCATCCTAAAGTAGAGATTCAAGGAAAAAAAAAACCATGAAAAATTGAAAAAAAAAAATTTGAGAGAGAGAGAGAGAGATAACATTTTTTTTTGTTGGGAAAAAGTATGAATAGAATGGGAGAGATAACGGCAAATTTATAGTAAGAAGATGGGAATAAGAATAGCTAAAATAAAAGAGTGACATTAAGATAGAAAGTAGTGGGGAAATAAAAAGGTAAAAGGGAGGAGGAAATGTTAAAGATAGAAAGTAGTGAGGAAATGAAAAGGTAAAAGAGATGAGGAAATGTTAAAGAAAGTGAAACAAAAAGTTGGGAAAGTAATAATAAGAAGAAGAGTTAAAATATGAGAGAGGGTACGAAATAGGTGGATGATGTGGCACAATGAGAGAATAGCAACAATAAATGATATACTTTAACTTTTAGATATACTAGTCGCAGACCCACGTGATACGTGGGAATAAATAATTATTTTGTATTATAATATAATGTATAATTTTTTCTCTAAACTTTGTTGAGGATAATTTGCTTTCCCCAAAAATGAAACAATTTCTATTTGGTTCAATTAGGTCTACTTCGGTCCAATAAGGTCCACTTGGTCAATTTCGATTCCCTTTAGTCAATTTTAGACTAATTGAGGTTTAAATTGATTCTTTTTGTAAGTTTTCTTTTCAAGTTTAGCCTAAAAGTTTTTTTGTTTCATATATTTTTAGGTTGAAAGTTATGAAAAATTATTATATTTTGGCTAAACTCTTTAGTTTTGAGTTAAAAAATATAAAGAAAAATACTAAAATAGACATTAGTTCACTTCAATCTAAAATATTCAAAAGTCTTATTCGGTCTACATTGGTTCTATTCAGTCCATTCTCTCCTATATGGTCCAATTTGGTCCTATTTAGTCCATTCGGTTCTATTTAGTTCATTATGTCCACTAAAGTTTTATTCGGCCCATTCGGTATTATTCAGTCCACTTCGGTCTAACTCGGTCTATTCAGTCCACATTGGCCTTATTTTGTCCACTTCGGTCTAACTTGGTCCATTCAGTCCACATTAGCTCTATTCAGTCCACATTAGTCTTATTTTGTTCACTTTGGTCCTATTCAGTCCATTATGTCTACTTTGGTTCTATTTGGTCCCATTCGGTCCATTCTATCCACTTTGATCCACTTCAGTCCTATTCGGGCCAGTATGTCCACTTTAGTCCCATTCGGTCCATTTTGTCCACTTTGGTTCTATTCAGTCCATTCTATCCACTTCGGTCCTATTCAGTCCACATTTCTACTATTCGGTCGACTTTGGTCTAGTATGTCCACTTCGGTCTTATTCGGTCCACTTCGGTCCGATTCGATCCAATTTGTTCCTGTTCGGTCCATTCTATCCACTTTGGTCCTATTCAGTCTATTTGTTCTTATTTGGTCCTATTCGGTCTAGCTTGTTCCTATTCAGTCTTATTCTCTCCATTTGGTCCACATTGTTCCATTTGGTCCATTCAGATCACTTCAGCTCATTTTGGTCAACTTCGATTTATTTTTGTGCACTTACATAATGGGAAAAGACATGTTTGGGTTAAAAACACTTATCTAAATCAAAATTTATTAAAATAAAAAATAAAAATCTCAAATTCGTAATATCTAAAATCTTATGCATAGCATTTATTGTAACTATGTTTTTGTTAAGTCATATTAATGTAACATTTCAATCCACTTCTACTGCTAAATTTAAATGAAAGTCTTTCTAAATATAAAGGTTATGAATATACAAATGTAATCTTTAAGGCAGTTATTCATTTTTTTAACGTCATTACTTTTAAATGAATTGTATGAGGTTGATTATATATTTAAGCAAAATAAATAAATGAGGGATGCTACGTCTACAACAATTTTACAACATTTTTACAACAAATCACAGGTGGTTAGTTATTATTGGTTCAAATTTGAAACTAATACTAAGATTACTTTTTTGTCCCAACAATAACAACCAGTACCAACTTGCCACTTAGGATTTGTTGTAGAAATGTTGTAAAAATGTTGTAGACATATCATTTCTCTAAATAAATACATTCATATGTATGTATGTATAATTTTTATTTAAATAAATTATTCAATCTTTTAAAAGAGATAATCATGATAATCAAAACTCATATCAAACTTATATTGAATATGTATAATTTAATCTCTAAATATTATGAGAGAGAGAGAGAGAGAGAGAGAGAGAGAGAGAGAGAGAGAGAGAGAGAGTATTTGTGATGGGGAACTAAAAAAAAAAAAAAAAAAAAAAAAGGTTGGTCTACTCTAGAATGATTATAAATTATAAAGTACAATTCAACCTAATAAACACTCAATGTAGGACTTAGCATGTGTCTGTGTAACATATATAGAGGTAGCAATTCATATTAAAACTTGTGAGTATATAGATACATCTATTTGTAATTCATCAAATTAACCTTGTTCTCGTTAGTTTTAAATACATATATGGGATAATTACACTTTACCCACTTATGGTTTGCCTCTAATTTGACTTGCCTACCCATGGTTTCAATTTTGACACTTTACCCACCCGAGGTTCAATCTGTTACTGCTTCGTAACCCACCTCCCTATCTGCCGTTACTCTAACACGTTTTCTTTCAAAATCAAAACACAAAACAGATCAAAAAGTTAGGGTTTTTGATTGCTTAAGAACATTTTTATGTGATTTTGGTTGTGGGTTCATCTCTTGGGTTTTGATCATGCAAGCAAACCGAGGAAGAAGGAGAAACAATGTTCATCTGGCATTTGACACTTACCAAACTAATTTATTTTTAAACTTATAAACACATGGACTAAAATGTTTTGGTGAGACAAATTTATCCGCAAAGGCTCACACCCACCGACCCACATAACCCAGTCTGAAAAATCCCCAAATCTGAAAAGCTTGAAACCCCAACGCCACTCCCACGACCTTAATCGGCGACCCCAGCCCGACAAAGGAGTGTTCACTACCAATGTTACAGTTTGGTGAGGCTGATTTTAATGTGCTTATTTTTCAAAAAGACAGCCGATGCATAGGGAGTGAACACAGTTTGGTGAGGCTGATTTTAGGAAAAGATTTGAGCCACACTGTAAGGGTCAGTTGTTTTAAATCCCAACTACCGCACACCACAGGGTTGAATTTCCAACCCAATCAGCAGCCAATTTTGTTGGTGCAGTAGTTGGCTTCTGGCCGACAAGAAAAAGAAGAAAAGTAAACCTACAACCATGAGAAAGAGAGTAGATCTAAGAGAGACTAATAGAGTTCAAAAGATCAAAATCCACGAAAACCAAATAGACTAAATCGCAACACAACCCACAAATCTCAAAAATGCTCTGCACTAAAATATCATATCTCAAATTCAGAAAATGAAGAAGTTTTCTTTTAGAGCAGATGTAAAGCCCTTTAGAGTAGATCTCTTTGATTTGGAGTTTGGAAACTTTGTAATTGATATTCTTAAATTGAAATATGTGGTGACATGAAGTGAAGTTTTATTTGGCTGTGAAGAAAATTGAGGGACACGTTTTTGAATTTCTACAATTTGTACTGTGAAATATTTGATAGAAATTAATTTTCTTCGAATTAAAGATTTTTCTTAGTTATTAGAGAACTTAGCTGGAGTTATTTTCTGTTGAAACAAATGGAACTAACGAAGCGAAAATCTCAGCTCAAGTGCTCAACTCAACGAAAAGCTTGGATTTCTCTTTCTTTTTGTTGTTGTTGTTGATGTTGAAGTTTTTGTTTGCCTTCTGATCAATCAAAACAGAGCTTAAAGCATAAGAATCTAAATGATTATTTTCCTTATATTTTTGTTACAGTGGTATAATAATGGTGGTAATTAAAATTGGAAGGTGCTCTTTTTTGGTAACAGAGAATGTTTTTTTTTTTTTTTTTTTTGATAAGTGGTAACAGAGAATGATTTGAATTCACATCCATATAAGGCGGAGATTACAGCCTTGTTGGACAAGCTGGGACTTGAATTCAGCTTCATAAAAATGTTCTTAAGCAATCAAAAACCCTAACTTTTTGATCTGTTTTGTGTTTTGATTTTGAAAGAAAACGTGTTAGAGTAACAGTAGACAGGGTGGTGGGTTACGAAGTAGTAACGAATTGAACCTCGGGTAGGTAAAGTGTCAAAATTGAAATGACGGGTAGGCAAGTCAAATTAGAGGCAAACCACAAGTTGGTAAAGTGTAATTATCCCTACATATATTTAATCAATATCTAAATACAAAGGCTCCATTTGAAATTATAGCCTTAGACCTCCCAACTATATCAAGCCAGCTTTGATGGTGTGTAGGATAAGATTGTGGGTTTTTATTGGGCCCATAGCATAGATTTTGTTAAGTGGATTTAGGCCACTTGCAAATCTAAGAATTCATGAAAAATGATTTATGTGCTAGCCTCTCTCTGTGATGCATAAGCCACATTATCTACTATGCTCTAAGCCCTTGTTTGGGAGGAAGTAATAGAATGGAATGAAATGAAATGGAAATGAATAAAAAAAAAAAAAAAGGATATTCTTCCTTCCCTGGTTTAGGAGTGTCGGGAGTGGTTTTTGCGTGTAGCCATGTGTATTTAACTGGAGGTATGACTTTGCTAGACTCAGATTTATTTTGGTGAGTCCAATCTGGAACTCAATATTGGGCCGCATAGGCCAATGGCTTTCGGTGTGCCTAAAGTTTTAGAATCATGATAATGGTTGAAATAAAGAAATAGTACATTTAATTGAATAGCTTTAATTAAATGATTAGTTGAACATCATTATTATGTATATTAAGTGATGTCCAATATTAGAAAATAATTAATTAAGTATCATATCTCCAGTAATGGGATAAGTCCAAAATAGTCCATATCTAGCTGCGGTTTAGTTCATATTCAATATAATAAGGTATGTCTAGCAATGATCTATGTCCAAATAATGTATGTCCAGCAATGATTTATGTCCAAATAATACATGTCCAGTTGTGGTTCATATCCAAATAATATATGTCCAATGGTAGTTCATGTCCAAATGATATATGTCCAATGGTGGTTTATATCCGAATGATATATGTTTGGTAGTGAGATGGATTCAATTTATTAATATGTGTTTGTTAATGAAGCATTAGTGAATTCATGTTTATTAAATAGTTAGATAATATTAAATTAATTTGCATCCAATGGTACAATAATAATAAGTTAACATATACTTAATAATGTAATTTCAAAGATGGAGAAAACATTGACTTATTTTTTATGTTTTTGACTCCAGCTGTATAGCATCACTTTATTCTTTATGTGATTTGTGGCTCCAGCCATATAGCGTTGCTTCACGGTTTGTGGCTCTAGCAGTATAGCATTGGTGAGCTGATAACATTCCAGCAACATAATAACATGAGTACAATAGAACGATGATAATAAAATAAAATATACTTTCTTTATTTTTTGGAGAAACAAAATAAAATATACTCAATAGTATAATTTTGGAGATAAAAATATAATGACTTATCTTTAAAGTTTGTGGCTCTAGCCATATAACATCAGTGGACTTATAACATTTAAGTAGTATGATAAAATGAGTCTAGTGGTGCAGTATGATATTGTGAGTCCTTTCATGGTGACTTCATGACTCTAGGGGAAAAATGGGTTCAACTGGAGGGAGAGAGAATACGTCCAGCTGTGTGCATAGGTTGGTTAAGTTTATCTCCTTTATCATGTACTTAAATGATTTTCTCCATGTAATGCTTTTTTAGTTTCTAGTCAAATATGAGTGATGTTGCATTCCATGAGAATGACTTTTAGTATTATAAGTTTTTGTCTTAGGTTGGTTAAGTTTATCTCCTTTATCATGTACTTAAATGATTTTCCCCATGTAATGCTTTTTTAGTTTTTAGTCAAATATGAGTGATGTTACATTCCATGAGAATGACTTTTAGTATTATAAGTTTTTGTCTTTCATAAGAAGGGCTTATAGCATTATAAATATATGCCTTCCATGAGAAGGGTTTTTGATAGAATGTTCTTGGAAGTGTGTTTGATACATTTTAAGATGTATGTAAATGGTAAGAAATATATATGTTTTGTGAGATATGGTGTTTGTAATATGTTAGAAATTATATGTAGATATGGATCTTGTATATGTAGACTTTGTGAGACATGGAATTTAAAGATATATGAGAACTATGTATGGATATTTTGTGAGGAATGTATTTGTAAAATGTATGGAAGTATGAGATAGATAATATGAGGTTAAATTTAGTAAATACATGAGACTGTAGTTGCTGTTAGAGTGGTTTTTTGTGTTATGTCATGGGTTATGTTACTTCCTAGGAAGAAAGATTTTGTAAGAGAAATAAAGAGAGATGGAGATGTGTTTATGGGAGGTAAAATGTTGATATTTCAGAATAATAGAGTGTGGGAGAAATAGGTAGTAGTGTTGTAATAGATGTGTTGTGTTGTTATCTAAGAAGACAGGTTTTGTAAGATAGATGGAGAAGTATGGAAATGTTTAGAGATATGGGTAGCAAAGTGAATGAAGTTTCAGAACAAGAGAGTGAGAGAGAGATGGATGGCGTATAATGGTGTGGTGAGTTGTGTGTTGCTTGGTCTCTTTATATAAAGCCAAATATGTAACTAAGGTTGTGTTTGTTTCAGCTGAAAATGGATTTGGGAAGATATTTTACACCCTCCTGTGTGTTTGATTGCACATGAAAAATTTGGTCAAATAGAAAACATTTACCTTGACCGTAAAATAAAGCCCTCAAACCCGTAAAACAATTGCAAGAGTTATTTTACCTTCAAAGCATTTCTGGAATTCTTCACTCCATACAGTCCAACTCGCCAAGCTCTTCAGCTCCACCCCACGTACCAACGAGAGGGAGACAGAGCTCCACCCCACACACCGACGCCGGTCCCTTTCTCACTAATAGTTTTCCTTTTGACAGCAATATCTTCATCCCTTTCTCACTCATGCGACCAAGTCTGCGGTGCCATAAACTTGTATCAGTACTTGCATCAGCAACTGCAATTGTGTCTCTTGGACTTGAGGTCATATATAAAGTACTAGTCTTCTTTCCATGAGCCAATACCCTAGCTCCTTTTGTAACCTTCCAAGTACCACCAACAAATAGTATTGCATGTCCTTTATTATCAAGTTCTCCTTTATCATCAAGATTCCTCCTTAGGTCAGGAATATGTTGAACCTTCTCTAGTAACCAAACAGACCCATTGGGCAACAATATTCAGACGTCCTCCATACCCACAACATCCAAGGCTAAACCATCAACCAAATACACCTTACCAAAAGTATCTGCAACATAATTCTGTATGATTTCTCGGTGTGGAGTGGTATGAAACTAAGTTTCTGAGTCCAAAACCCAATCATTAAGTAGACTGTCTACTGTAAGAAGTAATGCATCATGTACCTCTTCTGTTATAGCATTAGTAGAATCATCTTCATTCTTTTTCTTAGGACTTTTGCATTGGTTTTTAAAGTGACCTGTTTTCCCACAATTCCAATATTGTACTTGTTGGCCTGATCTAGATTTACTTCTGTTTCGATTAGTATTTCTGGATTTTGATTTGCCCCGATTTGAATTTCTGTTATTACCTCTGCCTCTTGTCTCAAGGTTTAGGGTAGAACCAGATCTTGAGGTTTCACTTGTATCTCTTCTGCGAATCTCCTCAGGCAGAATTAAATCTCATATATCATTGTACTTGAACTTTTTCTTTCCTGTAGAATTGCTTACTGCCATCCTCGTTGCCTCTCAACTGTTTGGCAAAGAAGTCAAGACGATCAAAGCACAAATCTCATCATCAAAATCAATTTCTACAGACGACAATTGATTTGTGATAGTGTTAAATTCATTCAGATGTTGTGCTACTGATGCATTCTCTACCATTTTCAGATTGAACAGTTTCTTCATCAAATGCACCTTGTTATTTGCTGAAGGCTTTTCATACATACTAGACAAAACCTTCATCAAATCTGTTGTGGTCTTCTCCTTTACAACATTGTGTGTAACAGACCTAGACAGAGTTAACCTGATGACTCATAGTACCTATTTGTCAAGAAAAGCCCATTCCTCAGCCAGAAGAGGCAGATGCAATTTCCTCCCATAGAGATAATCTTCAATCTGCATCCTCCAATACGCGAAGTCTGTGCCATCAACCTTTTCTATTCTAGACGCCCTTCCTGCTTCTTCTGCCATTGCTCCCACTCAAACCTAAACCTAGGCTCTGATACCAGTTGTAGGGAATTCAACCGAAATTCCAACCTGTGAGAAACAAAAAATAGAGAAAATACACGTCAAAGAAAAACAATCATACGCACAAGACAGTATTTACGTGGTTTGGCAATTTACCTACATCCACGAAGTTGCAGGGATTTCACTATTATCAAGAAAAAATATAAACTGCGGCTATAGTGTTTCTATCTTTCTCTCTAAAACACGACAATAACAAAACCCTAATCATTAAGCTGCGTTTTCTACATCTTGCGCACAGGATACACAATGGGTTACAAAACGGGCCAAAAAAAAATTTTCCCGAGGGCCCAAGCTGTAGCCCATGGACTAAGTCTCAGAAAATCTCCCATTAAAAACTATGCAATATTATTCAGGTCAGATTGGGTCATCAACTGGATCAAATACAACTAAACTTCACAAAGTCCAACAAATAGCACATTATTAACGATTGTTGCATACGTAACAACACAATAGTGTCATCTCTCTCCCTTACCACCTATCTTGTTCTGTTGTATTTATGGCTTACTAAAAGGTTAGAGCTATTTAGTATTTTCATGCATTTCCCCCTTGTAAGCTAGTACCTCTGGGTATATATTTTTGATGCATCACTGGACTTTACTCGCAAGTATTATGAATTTTGGACTTGAATCTCATTTACTCTTTTTTTAAGGTTGGACCGGGTTAATGGGTTCAAGTCCAATTTGCTACGTCTACCAATAACCCATAGAAATCCAATATGAGATGTCGGGTCGGGTTTATGGTGGAATGGATCGCCCGTATGTCTTAACATTAGCGAATAATAGATTAGAGATCCGACAATGATATCCGGGTGGACCCATACCCCACATTTACTAACAAGTAACTCGCCAAATAATCCGCTCCGGACTCAGTGACTCGGCCAAAACCCTAACCCTAAAAAAATAGCCTTATCGTGGGTACTATATAAAATCCCCTTTGATTTTTCATACGCGAAAAACCCTCCTCCACTCGCACCCAGGGAGAGAAGAGGCAGAGAGAGAAAGCAGCAACAGCAACAGCAGCAGCAGCAGCAATGGTGTCGCTCAAGCTTCAGAAGCGGCTCGCCTCCAGCGTCCTCAAGTGCGGGAAAGGCAAGGTTTGGCTTGACCCCAATGAAGTCAGCGAAATCTCCATGGCCAATTCCAGTAAGCTCTCTCTCTGTCTCTGTCTCTGTCTCTGTCTCTGTTCATTTTCAGCTCAGGATCCATATCTTATCACCGTTAATCTAACATATCTGTGAGTTTCGGATCTATTTGTGTATGAATCGGATCAATAATCCAATACTGTATACCTTATTATTTTCGTTTTATATGCTAATGTAATTAGGACTTTTGGTATATGGTTGTCATGATAATATGGTTGTAATGAGTCATATTATTAAAATCCCAATTGAGAATTAACTTGTAATTATTATCCCTATATATAATTCCCTGTTTAGTGATAAGTTTGGTACTGAAATTGTTCATTTCTGACTTGATTGTTTGTTATGTTATTTGTGGCTTAACGTGGTGTAGTTTGGTTTGCTTGATTTTGGTGCATTTGTTCCTGTTTTTTCCGCAAAATGTTATTGGCATTTGCTTATTATCTGGTTGGCTTTGTGTTGCGGGTTTTTGCTTAATGCCAATGAGCTCCGGCTCAAATGGTACATACCCATCAAAAATTGTTGCTGGTTTTTTGTTTAGTAATTCGATCTGATGATGTTACATGATTAATTTGTGCAGGGCAGAACATCAGGAAACTAGTGAAGGATGGTTTCATCATCAGGAAACCAACAAAGATCCACTCCCGCTCTCGTGCACGCAGAATGAAGGTGGCCAAGAGGAAGGGTCGTCACTCTGGATATGGTGGGCTTTATAGAACACTTGTTTGGTGTCTTGTTTCTGTTGATGCATTTTATGTTATGTTGTATTGCAACTGTTTGATTGTCACACTTATGTTTTTAATTCTTTGAGGTTTGTAAACGTTAATATAATCCCTAAATGTGTTTAAGGTAAGCGCAAGGGTACTAGGGAGGCAAGGCTGCCAACTAAGGTCCTTTGGATGAGGAGAATGCGTGTCTAAGGCGTTTGCTCCGTAAGTACCGGGAAGCAAAGAAAATTGACAAGCATATGTACCACGACATGTACATGAAGGTGAAAGGTAATGTCTTTAAGAACAAGAGGGTGCTCATGGAGAGTATTCACAAGTCAAAGGCTGAGAAGGCAAGAGAGAAGACTCTGTCTGATCAGTTTGAGGCTAAGCGTGCTAAGAACAAGGCAAGCAGAGAGAGAAAGCATGCCAGAAGGGAAGAGCGTTTAGCACAGGTATGATTGATCTTCCAAGATAATTCCAAAGTTTTTTTTTTTTTTTTTGAATTGGAATCGCACTTTGTTATTTTTGGAAATTGGACATGAATGTTATGGAAAATTATAACTTGTGATTTGTATAGTGAAGTTAGTTTTTGCTTCTGGCAGAAAGCAAAATTGTCATACTATTTGTAGAGAATAGATTATTATAACTCGGTGTTTGCTGTATGTATTTTGGCAATGTGAGTTAATTGTGTCTTGAAATAACAGGGACCTGTTGAGAGGGCACCAGCAGCAGTTGCACCACCTGCACCACAACAAGCTGAGTAAGAGACTTGATGTTTTTTTTAAAATCATCTGTGTGTGTGAAAAATCTAAGATACCGATGTTGAAGATATGAATTTAGGGTGTTCCACCCTCTATATTGTATACTTTATAAATTGTTGCCGGACTGGCACGTTCAAGTCACAAGAATAATATTACCATACATCCATAGCAGTAGATTTATTGTCTGAATTTGACACAGTTCTATTTGATGTTTTTCTTCCTTGCAGGGGAGCTAAAAAATCTAAGAAGTGAAGTGTAACATCTCTGATGAACACATAGCAAGAGCCCAAATACGCGAATACTCTTTTGTTTCCTCTGAAGGACTTTGTTCATCTTAGCTATTTTAATATGTTTAATGAATTTTGCATTTTCATTACAAAGATTTAAATCTTGGAACTCCAACTGTTATTTTTTTTCTTTCCCCGAATGTTGGATAATGTGTCTATTTGTGACCTTATGGATACATGTCCTTTTGGGACATGGGAATTTTGATTCACATTACTGTCAGTAGATGTAAGTACAGCTTTGCTTTTATTTTTGTGAGTTCTGTGATTGTTGTAGCCTGCATTACTCTTGTTGGTGGCAGTGGCTCTCCTCTCTCTCTCTCTCTCTCTCTCTCTCTCTCTCTCTCACTCAAAATTGGGATGGGATTATTGGGTTAGGAGGGAAAAGGGCTGGTCGATTACTCAAGGCTGGCCAGCATTACCTTTGCAGCTTTGTTTTATTTATTTATTATGTTGGTTATGGAATTTGTTTACAGGAGCACAGCTATGACTAGTATCACACTATCACAACAAAAATTCCAAACAATTTTATAACCCCGTCCTCTTATTTGCATACCACCTACTACCTGGATCCGCTACAATCTACAATTATTATTATGTTTTTGAATGGCCCAATACCCTAGAAGGACGCTGTCGAGCACATTGTTCATGCGCTTCCCTGTAAATGGTTGGGTTCTCTTTGTCAATTAAACAAACTGATGACGGTGAGCTTCAAACCTCACGTGCATTCACATTTCCTTATGTACTATACTGTCAATGCACCTATTCTATTGTAGCTCTCTCTGGAAAACAGTTGAGGTGTGTATCTTTTACGCCATCAAGAGAAAGGGGGAAAGGTGCCTCAAACACGCTTTTGACCAAATTCCATATGGATCATTCTAATCGAAGTCCAATAATTTACATCATCAAGGGAAAGAAGGAAATGTCCACTCAACAGGAGGGGGGATGTTCAATGTTCATTTGATTAACTGTTGTGATGCTGTTGACTGATATTCCATTTCAACATTGTTATCCAATCATAGTGAGTCACTTGTCTTTTGAAGACAAGGCGTGGTGGATGTTACTTGGTTCTCGATCTTTCCATTTGCCAACTGAGGTGTGCTAGGCTGCTAGCAGCCAAAAAGTAGAATATTTGTGACACTTCCAATCCTATGTTCATGGTATTCCATTGATTTCTCAATTTGCACAACACATGCACTGCCTAAATTTTACGGGTTGTCTAAAAATTGGTCATGTGTTAGTCTTGTGTTTCATCTGTTGATGCTTCAATGCACTTGGCAAAAGCCATATCCAAATTCCACTCAATATCCTTTCAGTCTTAATTGTGTGGGTTGTGATTCTCTTACAACAACTACTTGTGTTCTCTTAACTAATAAGGTTATAATTCCAAAAGAAATGGAGTATCTTTGTGCTTTTTGCCTACAAATGTACACAAAAATAAAATATAAAAAAAACGCATTAAAAGGTGGATAAAACTCACATCAGTTTTCTTTTATCATTAAAAAGTGGTTATGTTCCAATGAAGTCTATAACGAGCCCGATTTGGGACAGAATCAATATTAAAAAGTACAAAGGAAAGCCAAAAATAGTTGGCCTGCATATTCATAAATTAAACCGACATCTACTTTGTTGGTTTGTTATCACCTCTTTACCCATCTTGATTGATTTAATTGACCATACCAAAGACTTTTTTTTTTTTTTTTCAATGTGATGATGCATACATATATTATATATCACATTTTTACCATTTATTATTTCACTTTTCTTGCTTTAGATGCGGACTTCAAAGCAGAACACCATATAAGAATTGCGAAAATCAAACTTTTCCAGATTTGACTTTCTCTCCTCCCTGTATTAATTTTTTCTGGCCAACAAAAATAACCAGTTCCCTCTCTCTCTCTCTCTCTCTCTCTCTCTCTCATTCTCTCTGATTACAAGTTAATCAAAAAAAGCCTCTCCAATCATTTCATTTCCTCTTCTTCTTCTATTCAAATATTCAATACCCAATTATTTACCACACATTTTTTTTTTTTACTCTCTTGGATCAAACAAAAACATTGAATTGAAATAAAAAAGAGTCTCTTAAATTCTTGGGATCAAAAGAATATTTATATATAAAAAATGGCATGCTCAGAACAGTTAATGGTGTCGGGTTCGGGGTCAGGGTCAGGGTCAGGGTCAATGCCCCGGTACGTCCAAATGCAAACGGAGCCGTCCGGTTCCATAGCGTCGTCGCTTATCTCTCCACGCGCCGACGCAACTCCGATTTTCGACGAGTTGCCGGAGGCCACCATCGTCTCCGTCTCTCGCCCCGACCCGGGCGATTTCAGCCCCATGCTTCTCACTTACACCATCGAATTCCAATACAAACAAGTTTGATCTCTCTCTCTCTCTCTCTCTCCCTCTAACTTTCTTTTTTTCTTCAATGCTTCAAAATTTCATTCAGCTGTATATAAGTTTATAGGTCGTAGTTAAAGAATTCGGTGTGTTTGTAGAGAGATTTCTGTGTTTTGTAATAAATGATGAAAATTTTCAAAATTTTCAATTTGGCATGTGTTTGGTTGCTGAGAAAACACCAAAGAAAACGAAAGAAAATTTTAAATTACAGATCAATTAAGCTGTGCGAGGTTCGCTTACCACTAATTTTATCAATTATATACTTTATTAAAATGCCTGAGAATATATTGTGATTCTTAGCTTTTTGTATACTAGTTCAAGTGGCGCTTGGTGAAGAAAGCTTCACATTTATTCTATTTGCATTTCAATTTGAAGAAGCGTGCAATTATCGAGGAAATTCAAGAAAAGCAGGAGCAGGTGTGTTGTGAACTTTTGTTAGCTTGTATTCGATGTTGTTCGATTGTTAATTTGATTATTTGGGAAGGTTTGGGGGTTTGATGTAGTTTTTCTTTTCTTCATTGGAACACTATATTAAAGGTTAAAGAATGGCTTCAAAATCTAGGAATCGGTGAAAGTACAGCTGTGGAGCAAGACGATGATGAGCATGATGATGAGGCTGTTCTTTTGCATCATGAAGATAATTTTAAAAATAGGTGACGTCTAATCACCACACGTTTTTAGTAAACTGTTTTTTTTTTGGTTGTTGTGTAGATCATAAATGTTTTAGCTCTTATGGGTTTGTGTTTTTTTTTTTCTTATTCAGAGATGTTCCGTCTAGTGCTGCCCTGCCAATTATTCGGCCAGCCTTGGGAAGGCAACATTCCATTTCAGATAGAGCAAAGGTTGCAATGCAAGGGTATTTGAATCACTTTCTTGGGAACTTGGATATTGTGAACTCCAGAGAGGTACGTTAGGTGTATGTGCTTTTTTAGGAACATTGATATGTTGAACGTACAGTCGGTGTCTGTGATTCTTTAACGATGTGTTTCTTCAGTTTCAAACCTTGCCCCTGCTATCTTGTCAAGTCTCTTATGTTTGCAGGTCAATAAAAGAACAATATCAAATCTAGCAACCGTTCAACTAGTTATATGAAGTGTTTCTTTTTCCTTGCTTCCATTTTAGATTTTATTAATTTTAAAATCCAAGGGTAAATGAACTGCTCATGACTTTTGAAAGGTAGGGTTGGTGATAACTTTCAAGGGAAAATTCTGGGTATTCTAGATGATTAATTATGAAGAGGGAATTAAGCGTTTTTGTTCACTGGAACACTCTTAGGATAATGCTATAGTTGAGTCAAAGACATAGGCATGAGGCTGTGCAGGTTACTCCTTAGCTGTGGGGATGCCTTGACTGGGTAATAATTGTTTAATTGTCATTTTAAATTTTTACTCGGTAATAATTGTTTAATTGTCATTTAATTTTTTTTTTTAGTTGATATATCCATAGAAGGGGTTTGCATGATCCTGAAGTGGATGTGGTGAGTGCATGTTTAGCTAAGTTGCTCAACATTTAGTTTATGTATGAATTTATGTATGAACCTTTAAAATTTTTGACAATCCTAAACCATCCTGTTGTCCTATTCCCTGAATATGAATGTGTTGTCTATTAGATGGTTAAAATCTTTAACACTTGTTAATTGTGGTCCATTGCTACAATGTTGATTCTTGTACACCTTCTACCTTTACCATATTATGATTCCCTATTCTTGGATACTGTAGGTTTGCAAGTTTTTGGAGGTTTCAAAGTTATCATTCTTACCAGAGTATGGTCCTAAACTGAAGGAAGATTATGTGATGGTGAAGCATCTACCAAAAATTTTGAAGGATAATGATGATTCGAGAAAATGTTGTGCATGCTGTTGGTTCAGTTGTTGTAATGACAATTGGCAAAAGGTAGTGGAATCATATCCTGAAAGTTAATTTTGTTCATGTTGTTGCACTCTGATTGACATACACGTTGACCAGTGATATTTATAAAAAGCATAAACTTGCATTAGTGATCAGTTGCATGTTGTTGGTTGAGTGGTGTTTGGATAGGTTCCATGTATCTGGTGTTACTCCATTAAAATCTTTTGTGGTGATAACAGCTTCTAGTAAATCATGGTGGAAAATGATTGTTCCTGAAAAACATATGAAATAGTGTGTATAAAGAACAAAGAATATGAATGATTCATATTGCCTTAGTTATGTGTTCTACCTAAATTGAAGAGGGGAACAAAGAGAAGAATTTTATTGAGTAGAAGAAAAGCTCTGGTGTAATGGTGTGCTATTATATGTAGTAGCATTTAGCTCACGGTGCCACTTGGCAGGTATCCCAAGGAAATGCAATCTGGTTGTTATTACGACAATGTGATCTTGCATCCACCTGCTTTTGGACAAATAGCATGCAGTGAAAAAGTTATAGACAGAACACTTGCAGGCATCTAAGGGTTTGTGCATGGAATTGGCAGTTTCCTTAATGGGACTTTCCTCAAATGGACCTTTTCAATGTTAGGTATACAGAGGAGATTTTTGGATTCTTCTGACGTGGTTGTTTGTTGGTGGAACAGCCTAACATGGATGCAAAAGCTTGCTCTTTACTCTAAAGGGAACAAATTTCATGCTTCCTTATCCTCCTGTTATAGCTCTAGCTTTGTGCTTTGATTTCTTTGGATTTCCCAAATTGAACTAGGTCAATACATAAGATTGAGAGTTTTGAAGTCTTTTTTAGGGGCTGTATTGGCTTTTGTACAACATTGTCAGCTGTGTCTTGTGTTTCTTAGTTCTAGCTGCATCAGGCTACCACATTCTCAAACTATTTAATTGTTACTAACTTATTATGGTACTTCCATTGTTGGAATCTTCTTGTCTCTCGTTTATTCCTTCCTCTCAGTTCATCTCTTATTTGGTTCTCAACATATCATTTGAATGGCTTGAAAATGACAAAATTTGGCCCTTATATTCTTTTCACTTGTTATTGATAGATTGTTTGGCGTTATCATTCTTTATTTAGCATATTTTTAATTGAAACTTCCACCTGACTGTGACTTTTTGGAATATAGGAGATATTTCATGGCATGGAGCATAAGTCGTGTTATACTTTGTGATCATTCTTGAAATATTTACATTATATATTCTCTACTTCACCACATGTTTACTTTTATTCTTTATTTATTGTGTGCAGGTTTGGGCCGTATTGAAACCTGGATTCTTGGCCTTGCTGGAGGATCCTTTTCATACCCAACCTCTAGATATAATTGTTTTTGATGTACTGCCTGCCTCAGATGGGAATGGAGAGGGTCGAGTATCGCTAGCAAAAGAAATAAAGGAACGGAATCCTTTACGCCATGCTTTTAAGGTAAGCGTCATATTGTCTTACTGGTCCTTTATATTTTTTTCTGGATCAAAGTCTTAAAAATTTTGTTACTTGGTAGTATAACTTATGAACTTTGGTTCTTCTAAATAGTTAAGCAAATAGAAGTAATAGAAGTTTAGGATCTACTAAGATGCTACATAATACTAATGCAGGGAGGCTATGCATAATGCTTCATGTTGTCAAAACTCAAATTAAGGGTGTCTAACGACCATAATAATTAACCCTCACTTGGTAGGCTGAATTGCTCTTCTAGCTTGAGGAGGAAACTGTAAATTCCATAGGTTATTCATATTAATGTCTGTTTATAGAAATTTAACTTTGTTGTTTAAGCTAAAAAGCTATGGTAGGCAACAATTTTGACTCCTAGTACGCAAATACTTTTGATTCTCTCTTTTGCTTTATTTTTTAAACTTTTAACGACCTTATTTTGTGTAGAGTTGATATTTTTCTTGGACTCAAAGTGCTCAAAGTAAATAATCCATCTTTGTATGAACTCTGCCAAAGCTGTTAAAATTTCACCCCTCTAGAATTACGCATTTAATTTGGGCATTATGCTGAGCTGCACCATTAAAGAAATGTGACACAGTGCTGGTGGTTGGGTAAATTTTGTTGCATCAGTGAGGACTCTTTCCTTTTTTCTTTTGATAAGTAAAATAAGTTCATTCAAAAGACAATATAGCTCAACTACACTTGTGTGTATCAAACTACTACTAAAGAATTACAATCTCAAGTTCAAAAGATCTAAAAATTCTAAAAAGAAGATGGCGGGAGGGATGCCACTTAAGGTAGTCATTCTATAAAACAAAAGTCTCAACGTATGCTGTTTGATAGCGTCATTAGGGTGTTCAACACCATTTAAAAGTTCTACAACTCCTCTCTCTTCAAAATGTCCACATTTCTCACAAGGGAAATTTTAGAATTCCTGTGACCATGAAAGGTTTTACATTTTTAATCTTGCATTTTTCTTCACTGCTTTATTGTGATAATTAATTGGTAGATGATTATCTTTCTGGGGAAAAAATCTAGATAATATCTACTCTAACAAATAGTTTGTAACTTAAGGTGACTTGTGGAATCCGGAGTGTTAGGATTAGAGGCAAGAATGGTGCTAAAGTTAAAGACTGGGTCGCTGCAATCAATGATGCTGGACTAAGGCCTCCTGAAGGCTGGTGTCATCCTCACCGCTTTGGCTCTTTTGCTCCTCCAAGGGGTTTGGCTGAAGATGGTAGTCAGGCTCAGTGGTTTGTAGATGGTCGAGCTGCATTCGAAGCTATAGCTTCTTCTATTGAAGATGCAAAATCTGAGGTCTTTTCCTTCCAGTTTCAGCACACAGTATTCAGTTGTAGTCCACATTGATTAATGTTTGGTGTTAAGTTTCTGTTGGTTGATTGGGAGTATCTTGCAGATATTTATTTGTGACTGGTGGCTGTGCCCAGAACTGTATCTACGGCGTCCCTTTCATGCTCATGCTTCATCCAGGCTTGACGCTTTGCTGGAGGCAAAGGCTAAGCAAGGGGTTCAGGTGCTAATAAAGTTGTAAACTATTTTATAACTGTTATACTTGGGCTTTTTTTTGTAGTAATAGTGGGAGGGTCAACTGGATTATATGAAACCACTGTTATGGAATTGCTCATATCATTCCTTTGAATAAGTGTTAATTGTAATATATTGTACAAATGCAGATTTATATTCTTCTCTACAAAGAGGTTGCCATTGCTTTAAAAATCAACAGCGTCTATAGCAAGAGAAAGCTTCTTAGTATTCATGAGAATGTGAGGGTACTGCGTTATCCTGACCACTTTTCTAGTGGTGTTTACTTATGGTATGCAATTTAAATGAAAATTCTACTGGAGTTTGTAGATTTTAATATTTCAATTAAAATTTCCAACTATAATTAATGGTAAATAATCATTATTAGACTCTTTTGCGGTTTCTGATATTTATTTCTGGTTGTATTCAGGTCCCATCATGAGAAGCTTGTCATTGTAGATTACCAGATATGTTTTATTGGAGGACTGGATCTATGCTTTGGTCGTTATGATACATCTGAGCACAAAGTGGGGGATTGTCCTTCATTGATATGGCCTGGAAAGGACTACTATAACCCAAGGTAAGTCTGTTCTGTACATTCAACCTCATCTTATGTTGGCTTGTTCAATGGACAATTTTAGAAGATAGAGAATGAATAGATTTCCTGTTATGTATGAAGTGACTCAAGAACTCTTGTTGAAGATTTGTACTTGTGTAGTTGATAATAGACCATGTTCTTCTAATTCTACTAAAACTATTATTAATGTTTATATATTGATTTTTGGAGGGAGATCTATTGTGCTACTAAGCCATAGTAAACTAGATACTCTAGGTCAAATTTTCATTTAATACATATTTTCTTGTGGTAGTCGCTGGCTGGCTTCTACTTTAAAATTCACCCAGTAGGAGGTTTTAGTTGCTATGCGGTGAGAAAAGTTCTTTTATTTAACTAATTGCAAATTGGTTGGATTATACTCTTACTTTGTTAGATCTGTTTTTAATGTATTTCCTTTTTTCATTTTGTCAGGGAATCTGAACCAAATTCATGGGAAGATACAATGAAAGACGAATTGGATCGTGAAAAATATCCTCGTATGCCTTGGCATGATGTTCATTGTGCTCTTTGGGGACCACCATGTCGTGACATAGCTAGGCATTTTGTTCAGCGCTGGAACTATGCAAAGGTAGTGCTTCCTTAACAATTGGTACAGTCATATAGTCAACTTATAATAACATTATGATCTAAATTTGCTAATTCCTTCCTTCAGAGAAATAAAGCTCCAAATGAGCAAGCAATCCCATTACTTATGCCTCAGCACCACATGGTTATTCCACATTACATGAGAAAAAACAGAGAGGGGGAGATTGGGGATAAGAATTTTCAAAATTATAATGATCTTAGAAGACAGGGTTCCTTTTCTGCAAGATCATCATTACAAGATATCCCACTTCTCTTGCCACAAGAAACTGATGGGCTCGACACTCCTAATGGAGAACCAAAATTATATGGTTCAGACTTTACTACTAATCTCCTTGATCAGCCAAGCAAGGTTACCAGTGGTCTGCCTTTCTCTTTTCGGAAGTCCAAAATTGAACCAGTAGGTCCAGATACACCGTTGAAGGCATTTGTAGATGACTTTAAATCCGTAGATCATCATGGGAAAGCACTTTCAGATAGGGTGGTTCAGCCTCACATGAAAAGTTCAGATCCAGAGTGGTGGGAAACTCAAGAACGGGGTGATCAAGGTGGATTTGCTGATGAATCTGGTCAAGTTGGTCCTCGTGCTTCATGCCGTTGTCAGGTGGGCTGTAATTCTTAATAAGCTTCTAGAATTATTAGATTATCTACCAGATATCAGCCACCTACCCTGTTGCCTAGTCAATGAATTTCTGATTTTTCTTTAAATTTCTGGTAGACTCTTTTTTGACAATTAATCAATTCATCAAAGTGTCAAAATGATTGTCCCTTGTTGTATTGTGAAAAATGAAGACATTTATGATTAAATTTGAGAGAGCAGCCGCCAGGGAATAAATTTTATTGGTAAGTTACACACACACATTTGGTAGGTTTTGAACCCACAACCTCACCCTTCACCTTGCTCTTACAAGAGGAGGAGATGTCAATTGAGCTAGAGTTCATTGGCTAAATCTCTATCTAATTCCTTTCTTACTGTTGCTGTTTTGTATTTTGATCATGATATTGGACTTTGTATCATATTATTTTTAGTTACCTTTAATTTTCAGGTAATTAGAAGTGTCAGTCAGTGGTCTGCTGGAACAAGCCAAACTGAAGAGAGCATTCATAATGCTTATTGCTCTCTTATCGAGAAAGCAGAACACTTCATCTACATTGAGGTATATTCATTCCCATGTGTTGCATAACTTTCATTATATTTTTTTTCACTCCCTGTAGGAGTTTATGTATTAGAATATCTTGTACGATATTTTTCACTTTGAAAATTAGGATGGGGGGTGAATGTTCACTTTTGAGTAATAGGTATGTTTCTTTTCCTTATTCTGCACCCTTCTCAAGGCGTTGGATGGGTTGTCATGTTGGCTTGAGGGTGTCTGGGAATTAGGTGTTCTAACTGGTTTTTTATGCTCAAGTTCATGACCATCTCAGTTTACTTCTTGTTGCCGGTTGCCTACCCTGCACATGTTCAAACAATCTCAATGCATTCCCGTTCCTGTCTGTACACAAATTCATGTTCTCTCAGAACTTCTTCCTCCTTCTCTCTCTCTCTCTCTCTCTCACAGATAAAGCCATTCTACTAGCATTATCTTCCTGATCATCCAACTGCCCCATTGCCCATGTATGCATTTAAGAGAGATGATAGTTTAAAATGCTTCCTTTAATATACTTTTGAGCAAAGTACGGTATAAACATACTAAAATGGATGAGAGTTATAAAGAAACTGAAAATTGAAGTAGTTCATGAACCTGTGTAAATTTTTTAAGTTTTAGATAAAAAGTAAGCAAGTGAAGCTGTTTTGCAAATAAACCAACTGATGCCATTAATAGCATAATAAACAAAGTGCATTCTTAGTCAGAAGGTTGGGCTTCTATCAAGGGAGAAATGGAAAGATGATGTTAATGCTTATGAGTCAGGCTCATGTTCTTATCCATCGGTGTGTTGGATACCCTATATGATAGACATTCTTTTGAGTTTATTTTCATTATAGTGTTCTGGGTCTGATTGTCCTACTTAGTATTCTGTGTCTTATTTTCATGATCTTTTGAATTAATTCTTGGCAACTTTTTTCCAGAATCAATTTTTCATATCAGGTCTCTCGGGAGATGAGATAATATGTAATCGCGTGTTGGAAGCATTATATCGGCGTATTATGCGAGCATACAATGATAAGAAGTGTTTTAGGGTTATAGTTGTCATACCACTTCTACCGGGCTTCCAGGTTTTATTTTATTGTCACAATCCTTCAAATCTGAAATTTGATCAATCTGTTAGATTTTCATACTGAATTGTTTTAACAGGGGGGTGTTGATGACGGGGGTGCAGCATCTGTGAGAGCCATAATGCATTGGCAGTATCGAACCATTTGTAGAGGAAATAATTCGATATTTTATAATCTCTATGATCTTCTTGGTGCTAAAACACATGATTACATTTCTTTCTATGGCCTCAGATCTTATGGTAAACTCTTTGATGGTGGTCCTGTAGCCTCCAGTCAGGTATTGTCTTGAACCAATTCTTGCATGAATGCACCCTAACCACTTATAAATATACTTTCATTTATCTTTCCTCTCATTTGCAAAAGCTGCTACATGCATCTCTTTCCTTCAATTATCATTATTCCAATCATACTTTTTTTGTCACTGCAGGTGTATGTGCACAGTAAAATTATGATAGTTGATGATTGTATAGCATTGATTGGATCGGCTAATATTAATGATAGGAGTTTGCTTGGCTCAAGAGATTCTGAGGTACCACTCCTGGTCGATGTCTTTTCATATTTTTGTTCATTTTTCTCCTGTCATTGTTGAGTCCAAAACGTGAAAACAACTCAAGGCTAGAGCCTTTCACCCTAATCAAGAATTCATCCTTTCAGCCTCGATTTGAAAAATGCCTTATATCGGAATTATGTATGAGGAAATGGTTAACTATCTTGTTATAACATACTAGTCTCATCACACACGCTTTGCGCGTGCGATGAGGCTTTTATTTATTTTTTTTTGGTTTAGTGTCATAATTTTCCATTCATCTCAATTTGGGGGTACTACTATATTTTCCAATCACAAAATTGATTCCCTTATTTTTACTAATGTTCAAAGGTTAGCAATTATGCAATTATTGAATTAAGAATTTGAAATTAGCTTGAGTGATAAATCTAATCAAAGTAGCAGTAGCATAATCAACAAAGCAATTTCCATGGTGTTAAATAATTAAATAGTATAATCGCTGATGGACAGCGAGGGTAAAGTTCTTGTGCCTTCTTATTAAAACGACATTCAAATGAAATATATAAGAGAAAAAAAATGAAAATGCCTTCGAGCAAAAGAATGGAACCAGGAAATAATCAAGAATACGAACTTAAAAAACTAGAATAAAGGAAAATATAATTCTGAAAACAATTAAACTAAAATTTTATCTAAGCAAATACATCAAAGTACTAAAATATGGCCAGTGAAGTACGAAAAAAACAATGGATCTTTGAAAAGTAATATGAGCAAATTTTGATAAAGATGGAATATTAAAAACCATCCTGTGAGTGTTTTTATTTTTAATTATCTTATTAATAGAAAGAAATATTTTATTAAATACCTTGGAACTCTGTTTGAGTTGTTGCCTCAACTCATGCTTCTCACAACTGTTAAGTCTTAATGCTTAGAGTAACGTAGGAAGATTGGCTTCTTGTGTGTGTGTTTTTCAGAATTTGCAGGAGACTTGAGGATAGATATTGGACAACATTGTAACTTCATGATGATAACAGGAAATTTGAAATTGTTAATGAATGGAAGACTGAACGTTTAAATTTCAATTTGTAAACTGATGGGAGAGTGCAGCAGTTTTATTAGGCATTTTTTTAGGGGGTGTTAATAGATGTATTTTTACTGCTTTGTCCAGTTGTCCTCAATTGTTTTCACTTATTAAACATTGGATGCGAGGGTATTTTTGAATCACATAAAACTCCAGTTTAAAGAGGGGAATCCTATTATAGATAGTGCATCTTAAACATGTTTGTCATAATCTGTACTAAGTGGTACCTCCCCAAGTACTAAGTTCTTGGATCTTTAGAGTCAATTCTCTTTTCAATTTTAATTTTTGTTTACTAGCTGCCAACAATAATTTGAAGCTGGTTTCTTTCTGCAAAGAACTATAAATCTAAGCCCTCATTCTTCAGGACTCTCAAAGATTTGGGTAGAACAACTATATTTTGCATTAACACTCTCTCTCTCTCAAAAAAAAAAAAAAAAAAAAGGTCCTTTTGACAATTTTCAACAAATTTGCCACTTTGCCCATTATTAGAACATTTTCAAAAATGTGGGATATTATCATTGGTTTTTTTTTTTGGCAGCAGATAGGGTTTTGAAGTTTCCTTGTATGTGGGAGAATGGAACTAAAATAGAAAAACTAACCAATTCAAAGAAATAAGGCTAAAGTGCAAAACACACCTTTAAAGTTTAGGGGTCTTTGGATTTTATATCCTAAAGTTTCAGAATTTGGATTATACCTCCTAAAATTATATATTGTTTGCATTAGTAGCCCTTTTATTCGTATTTTCGGTTAAGCGCCACATAAGCTTGTCATGTGTGTTTAGTTCATTCAAATAAAATGATGTCACGTGGCATAATGAAAGGACATGGCATCATTTTATTGGACGAACTTAACACACGTGGCAAACAAAATATATAACTTTAGGAGGTAAAATCCAAATTCTGAACTTTAGGATGTAAAATATAAAAATCCCCAAACTTTGGGGGGTAGTTTGCAGTTTGCACTTTTGGGTGATGAAGGGGGTATAGGGTGAATAGGTTTGCCTAGAATTCGAAAAAGAGTTGATTGTTTATATGAGATATTAGTGAGATCTCTAGATATCAAGGACTTATTTGTTTAGTCTGTATTTCAAATATTCTTACAAATTTAATGTACTTATGTCATGCTGGTTGAATAAGCTAGACGTTGGATTTTGTGAATTTTGTACAGGTTGTTAAGTTACTTGTTAACTCTGATCAATATAATAAATTAACTAGTGCAATTTATTAATACCCAAATTACTAACATTTGTTTCATTGCTGTAGAATATTGTTGCTAAAAGTTCATTTTTTAATTTTCCAGATAATTTATCTCAATTTCCTGATTGATTTCAGCATCTAGATCTGTAACTGTTCAAGTATGAACTTTTGATATTTTGATGGTCTTTTATAAGTGCTTAGTTGCATTGGCTTTGGAGTATCTTCCTCTTTTAAGTCTTACAAAAATTTATTTCAGATTGTTGTACTTATCTAGTAGCTTCTTTTCTATATGCTTAGTTGCATTGGCTTTGGAGCAGCTTCCTATTAAGTGTCACAAAAATTTATTGCAGATTGGTGTACTTATCGAGGACAAAGAGCTGGTTAATTCATATATGGGAGGCAAACCATGGAAGGCTGGAAAATTTTCTCTCTCTCTTCGTATGTCACTGTGGTCGGAACACCTTGGTCTTCGCACAGGAGAGGTAGATGAATCTAATTATCTTCATTCTTTTCAGTTCATGGTGAATAAATATGCTCTCATCTTTGGTAATTTAGCTGATCTTGGTTCTTTTTATTTCTTTTCTCAGAATGATCAAATAACTGATCCTGTTGTTGATTCCACTTACAAGGATATTTGGATGGCCACTGCAAAGGTGAGAAAAAGTCACCAGAAAAATGTTTGAGAAATAGAAAAAGATGTACAGAAATTAAACATGAACATCACATTATATTATTGAAAATTGACAAGCAATAAGAATTTGAAAATTTTAGGCTTTTGGGATTTATCTGCTGCTTTTGTTCTTGAAGTAATAACCATTTATCTCTGATCTGTTTTACAGACAAATACCGCAATTTACCAAGATGTATTTTCTTGCATACCTAGTGATCTTATACATACAAGGTATAATGCAGCTCTTAATCTTTCTTTAATCCCTTCTCTTCCTGTGCTAACAAGTATTTTCACCAAATTTGATGCCATGCAGAGCTGCACTCAGACAAAGCATAGCCTCCTGGAAAGAGAAACTTGGCCATACTACTATTGATTTAGGAATAGCACCTGAGAAGTTAGAATCCTATCAAAATGGAGATGTTAAGAAAATTGATCCCATGAAGAGGTTAGAGGCAGTGAGGGGTCATCTTGTTTCTTACCCCCTGGATTTCATGTGCAAAGAAGATTTAAGACCTGTATTCAATGAGAGTGAGTATTATGCATCTTCTCAAGTTTTTCATTAGGTATATCGTCACACCCTTTTTTTTGTGGGTTGTGGGGGCTCAATGTTGTATATCAATTTTTTGATCCATTCTTATATCAACTTTGTACAACAAATATGAGAGAGAGAGAGAGAGAGAGAGAGAGAGAGGGCTCCTATCGTGGAAGCCTATTACCGATTGTATTTATGACTAATAATTGTTGTACAGAATTTTATAAGTGATGGTGTTGTATTTTGCAACTTTTGTTAACCAGTTTACAAAGTTGAAAATCGTGACTTCAAGTCACAATTTCAATTGTTTTTTGGGCTGTTTTTAAAACTGTGTAAACCATTGTGTAATAAACATAACCCTTATAACATCATGTTTTCAAATACGTTTTACATTTTCTTGTTGACTTAGTTTGTGCACGTTGATATCATGTTTTAAATGTAGTTACCTTACTAAAGGAAAATAACAAACACTAAATTATGTGTGTGTGTCAAAATGGTATTTCCAAAACCCATTTTAGAGAGGAAAAAAAGAAAAAAACTCATCACTCATGTCTCAATACTCATAACTCAATTTATTTTTATATCTCATATCTAATTCCTTATTTTCTCTTAACTCACTTCACATAGTGTTTAACTTTAGAACTTGGCTTAGTTTTCAATTTAGAAAAAGCAACTTTAGCTCAATTTTATGGACCCCACTAGTTAGAAAACTCAGATCGACTATTAGGTTTTTTCTTAAAAACTTGTGTGATACTTTATCAAACATTTCTCTCTCTCCACACAAATCACAAGTTAAATCGATCACTTGAGAGGGATTTGTTGGATTGAGAGAGATGAGAGACCGAGAGAATTGTGAGGTTGAGAGAAATATAATGTTGAGAGAGCTTTAATGTGAAAGACCTAATTGAGGTCAAGAGTTCCAAAGAGAACCACATGAAGGGTGTGCTGTGTCCGGGTTGAAGAAGAAAGAAAGAAAGAAGAGTTGAGAGAAAGAGAGTTGAAGAAGAAAGAGAGAGCCATTGGTGGACATAAGTGTCGTCTAACTTGAGTGTGATAACACTTACCTGTGGGCCCCACAAGTTTGTGTTTTATTACAATTAAGTCACTTAACTCAGTTTCTATAAGGCTAAAACCTTTTTTCTTTTTTTTTCTTTCAAAATTCAACATTCATTCTCATAATTTTGAGTGATGAATTATGAAAATTAAGAATAAAAATTAAACCAATTATTAGTAGAGCTCACAAATTTTGAGTGATGAAATGAAAAATATGTAAACCAACATAGCCCAAATTCCCATTTTTCCTTTTTTTTTTTTAATTTAATATTTTATTTTTTTTTTTTTTTTTTTTGATGAGATAAAGTTTTTCTTCTTTCTTTGTCTTGTTGTCGGTTCAAGTTGGGTTTTGGAGAGCCCAAAAACCTATATTGGACCTGGTCTTGCTCTGGTCCAGCCCATTCATATTGAAAGTTCAAACCGACTTAGATTTGCTTGAAATATAAGGCAAAATCTCAGATTTATCACAGAAACTTAGACCCTCTTGGATTTGGATACCGCAAAACGCTTCGATGGGAGAGAGAAAGGTGTTGAACAAGTACATACCTCCGGACTTCGACCCCTCGAAGCTTCCAAGGGTTCAGAAGCCCAAGATTGATCAGATCAAGGTCCGCATGATGCTCCCAATGAGCATTCGCTGCAAAACCTGCGGCAACTACATCTACAAAGGCACAAAGTTCAACTCCCGAAAAGAAAACGTGATGGGTGAGACTTATCTGGGTATTCAAATTTTCAGGTTCTACTTCAAATGCACCACGTGCTCCTCTGAGATTACTATGAAAACAGACCCACAAAATAGTGACTACGTTGTTGAGTCTGGCGCTACGAGGAACTTTGAGCCTTCGCGTGCAGAGGATGACTTGGTTGAGACTAAGAAAAGGAAAAGGGAAGCTGAGGAGATGGGTGATGTAATGAAGGGTTTGGAGAATAAGGCTTTGGATTCAAAGAGAGAGATGGAGATTGATGCTGGTCTGAGTGAGATGAAATCCATGAAGTCTAGACGTGAAGGTGTGAGTTTTGATGCAATGCTTGGGGCCTTGAAGAGCAGAGAAGAGGAGAAGAAGAAGTTGGAAGAAGAAGAGGATGAAGCGCTTATAAAGTCAATATTTTGTAAGCCAAAGAATGAAGATTGTGTGAAAAGGATTCATGATGATGATGTGAAATGGCAACATGTTTCTTTGACCAAGAAAGAAAAAGAAAACCCAGGTGGGAAAGGGGTTCCTGGTGATGCTAATAAATTTGTATTCAAGTCCTCCACTGTTGGGAGTAGGATTTCTGTTGTAAAGAAGCCAGCTTGTGATCACAGCAATTCTAAGAAATAGCAATTGGCTGAATTAGGTTTGTTTTGAATTCGATTGGTATGGCATTTTAAGCGACAGTTTTTAATTTTTAAACAACATTACACATATTTTATATACTTTTTCACCTATACATATTTTCAAAAAATATAAATAACGTTACTAAAACATTAATTTTTGTATGGGATTTCTTTGTTTTCAAACTTAATGTCATATTGGTTTGGTTGTATAAGCTAGATGTTGGATTTTGTGAACATTGTGAATGAGTACTTTATTTCAATACCCAGATTGCTACCGTTTGTTGCATTAGAATAGTGCAGAATATTCTTCTTCTTTTTTCCCTTAAATTTTTTAAATATTATTTATGTCAAAATTCTTGATTGATTTAGATTTGTCCCTGTTTATGTTGAAAAATTGCCTCAAATTCCAATTGTGACTTAGAAAATCAATTAGGTTTCCTAGTTAAAGAAGTAAAAATTAATTTAAGTTTCCTTTGCGTAGAAGGAATGACTATTCCTTGGTGTAGAAAAAAGTCTATTCCCTTGTATGAAAGGAAAGAATATTCCTTGGTGTGGAGAGGAAGTCTATTCCTTATTAAATAAGTAATATATTCCTAGTTTAAAAAGGAATAGGAAAAGAGTCTTATAAACAGACAATGTTACAAAGAATTTGTTAGCTTTGTCTTTGGCTTTGGTCCAAGGGTCCTCCTTTTGGGGAGAAGAAAAATAGAGCGTGAAACCAAGAGAGAATGTGCAAGAAAAAGGAGAGAGCAAAGGACTATCGCCTTTGAGAAGACACAAAGAGAGTATGTGCAAGAGCAAAAAAAGAGGAAGCCGCACAAGAAAAAAGAGAGAGTGCAGTCAAGTGTGAGCGGCTTAGAGAAAAGAAGACAGCCAAGAGACAACTACGCGTGGAGAAGAAAATAGAAAGGAGAGAGCAAAGTGTTGCCCTCTTTTATAGAAATAATTAGTGTGGTTGAGAGTAAAGAAAAATAAGAGAGATTTTTCTTTAGCTGTGAGACATATACATGAATTATTGTAATTGATTTGATAAATAGTGATTTGATTAGGAATTTGTCCCGTAATTTTTTCCTTCATAGAGAAAGGGTTTTCTACGTATATATTTGTATTCTTATGTGTGATTACTATTGTGAATTGATAGTTTTTGTGATAATATTATTTGGAACACAACAATTTAACTTTGAACATTTTATATGATGGTTTGACTGTATGTTTAGTTGCATTGCCTTTGGAGTAGCTTCCGATTAAGTATCACAAATTTTTTTTTTCAGATTGGTGTACTTATTGAGGACAAAGAGCTGATTCATTTATTTTGATTGGTTGATCTTGGTTCTATATATATTTTTTTTATCTCACACTAGTTGAATGAATATGCATCTTCTTGGAAGCTTTTTAGTGATTTGGTTGATCTTGGTTCTTTATATTTTTTTCACGGATTAGTCAAATAATTGAGACTGCTGTTAATGATGACTTGGAATCCACTAGTAGCAACTTGCAACCCAATGGCCTCACGTATGATGTATCTAATCTATATCTTCACTCTTTTCTCTCTACTTTATATTTCTTGCTCCAAGCCTTGCTATTGTCTTTATGTCTCCACAATCTACAACTAGAATCTAACACGCGTGTCTGGTCCCTCTTACATTTTCTTCTTTAAAAGCTCTATGCTTTTCAAACAAGTCCATAATATGAACTTATCTGTTAGATTTATGGTTAAGTGATTATATTCACAATTTCTTAACAGCTTAAACTTTTGGAATAATCGGTAATTTAACATTATCAACATTAAAAAAAAAAAAAAGTCACAACTAACAACTATCTTATATTTTTTGACATTTGACATCCATGGTCTACCTAAACAGCTGGCTAACTAATAGCCTTTTATTTGGTTCCTTGGTTTTATTTACAATCCACTCGTCCTTGAACTCTTGTTTGACAAAGTATTAGTAATTAACTATTCAAGAAGATATACAATTTTAATCACAACCTATTTCATCCATATAAATATCTTATTTAATTGCATGCAACGTACTACTAGTGCTTAGCTATTTGTATATGTTTAATATACCGACCTCATTTAGGATATTCTGATTAATTCATTACAATCCCCTGATGATGCTTCCAAATGCATTATTCATTTGGTTTCTTAAACTAAACTTTTTACTAGAAGCACGTCAAAAGTAGGCGGGGATGATGCAACTCTTAACCTGAATCACCTCCATAATGTCCAGAATGCCCTTGCTATTTGTATCACATGGTAGCCAAACCGTGGCATTAATAGTAATTTCACACCAACTTACATTTGCTATAAAGGTATCCGTTATGTAGGTACACTTGGGTTTGCAAGTGGAAGAAAACAAGAATGCAGTGTAAGCCACACTAAAGCCTATCGGTCTCAAAGATTTGGTTAGAAGGAACTTTTCTCGCAGAAGTATCAGATTTCAGGCATTTAACTGATTGTTTTCTCGTATGTAATCGGTTATTCTTCTTCTTTTTCTTTTTGGGTGAATCTAGTGTATGTAGTTGAGGTGTGTGTTTGTTATTTATTAGATACCAAAACTATGCAAAAATTGTCTAAGCTTGTTTTATTTTATTGGGTTAGTTTTCTTAGCAACCACAAATTAATGGGTTCTTTTAACTTTTAAGTCTTCTGTCTTTGTTAGGTAGCTAAGAAAATTTTGGCATACGTGTAAAATAATGTAGTTGAGTTGGTTTTAAGTAATCCTATATATGCTTAGTAGATGCTTAAAAAATGTATAACAGAAGAAATTTTGAGACTTCCACTTTGGATATTGTTAGCTTCACTTTAGGGTATAAGAAACAACAAGAGTCTTTAGGCTTGATAAAGCTATTTAGTTTAGTTTCTTATGGCTTGTTTGCCGAGGCTTTGAAAATTAAATTGAAAGAGCATTGTTGTTGTAATTGCATGTCTAATGACTATTCAATTATATAAAATTTTCTTCTTTCATCTGAATACATTAGGTTTGAAATACTTCCCTGGTACATTGAATATTTAATTTTGGTTTAGGTAGTTTCCGTTTGGTTGCTGAGGCAAAAAAAATGAAAAAGAAGCTGACTTCATAATCTTAAATTTACAAGTTCTGGATATATTGTATGTTAGATAAAATTTCAAATTCCAAAGTTATTTTTGAGGAAAAAGTACATATATTTTAAATTTTGTTTTGCCATTTTATTGGCAATTAAATGGACTTGTAATTTGGAACTTTATCAAATAATTAACATAGTTATTGTAAAGCAGCTGAGTTGCAGTTAAGATCGGGCTGTATAGGTGATGGTGATTTTTCCCTCCTTTCTTGATGGATTCACAAGAAGTGTACCAATCAAGAAAGAGAAGAATAATAAGAATGATGTTGGAAGGGAAACTGCAGAAAAGTTGGCAAAGGAAGCGAAGAAGAATGAGCTGATATTGAGTTCTTCTGGCACTGTGAAAGCCAACAAGTCAAACAACTTGGTGTCAGTGTGCTCAAAGAGAGGGATGAAAGGAATTAATCAGGATTGCTTAATTGTTTGGGAGGTATGTCACTACATGTTCATAGTTGATATCTAGCTGTTTTTAACATAAACCATTACAGACATTTGAAAATTTGACTTATGAAGCAGATCTTATTTCTGTTAATTTTTTTTTTCCTTCTGATCAATTTATCAGCGTGGTTTGGTTGTTAGGAGTTTGGATGCCAAGAAGACATGCTTTTTTGTGGGATTTTTGATGGGCATGGCCCATGGGGACACCTTGTAGCCAAAAGGGTCAGAAAATCAGTGCCTGCTTCTTTGCTGTGCAATTGGCAAGAGACTCTAGCCTCAACCTCACTTGACCTGGATTTTGAAATTGAAGTGGATAGAAACCTTCATCTTTTTGATATATGGAAGCAATCCTACTTAAAAACTTATGCGGCTGTTGACCAAGAGCTTAAGCTTCATCCCGGAATTGATACTTTTTGTAGCGGTACTACAGCTCTGACACTTGTTAAACAGGTGATTAGATATCTTCCATATGATAAGATTTGGTTTATCAGTCATTAGGCTGTCAATTTACAGAAAAACCATGTGAACATAGGTCTTGTTACAAGTTACTCATTCAAGAGTCTGTCAGGCTAGCTCAGAAAAGCAGTTGTACTTGTCCTACTGTTTGGAATGGTGTATGTTATATCATATTCACATATTTTTCTAACTTGGTGGCATGTTCAAAGTTCATTTCCAATTCTGTCACAGTATGTGCCGTCTGCTATTTATTATCATCTAGTATGAATAAGTATAATGTTTCCTTTCCTAGCTAGTAATCAGGTTAACTATAGGAAAAATTGGATTTCTGAGATTATTTTGAGTAATATGACTATTATTGTAGTTGCCCGATGCAAGTTTTGCTTGTTTTGGGTACTATTTTTGGGCCTGTTATGGATCTTTGAATTGTTAAAGATCATAAGTAGCTTGAACTATTTACTCACCAATTGTCTTCAGGGTGAACATCTTGTCATAGCAAATGTTGGTGATTCCCGAGCTGTATTGGCAACAACATCAGATGATGGCCATTTGGTACCACTTCAGCTTAGCATTGACTTCAAGCCCAATTTACCTCGTTAGCCTCTCTCTGTTTCTCTCTCTGTATGCATGTGCATCTATTACTTAAGAATTTACAGTCCTTTCTATTTTGGTTGCAGAGGAGGCTGAGCGAATAGCACAATCTAAAGGGCGAGTTTTTTGTTTAGATGACGAACCTGGGGTGCACAGGATCTGGAGGCCTAATGGTGAGACACCAGGACTAGCACTATCGAGAGCCTTGGGTGACTATTGCCTGAAGGAATTTGGGCTTATTTCTGTGCCAGATGTGACACAAAGGAACATAACTAGCAAAGACAAATTTGTCATATTGGCAACAGATGGGGTATGTATTTTCTTGATGAACGTTCCAACTCTCTTTTCCTCTCTTTTGGCGAGGACCTTCGGACTTTCTCTTAATCACACAATTACTCTCTTTTTTCCCCCTCTTAATCACAACTCATTATAATTTCCATTGTTATTGTGAGTAGATATTTTAGAATGACAAAATACTCAGTTGTCAGATGCAGAACTCTTGAGTAGTGGATATGACCTGAAGCAAGTTCTTGAATGAAATCACTCTCCCATAAGATAATATCATCTAGTGTACAGAAATTGTGGAATGAATATAAATAACAAGAACAGTATTCGTGATGTTTTTTGAAATATCATTGCATAGTATAAGGTATGGTAAACATGTTTTGAGAAGTCAAGTATAATGGTGATGGCATAAGTTTGAGCACATTTATCTAGCCTTGTGAATAACATAGTTACTTTACATTGTATGTGGTGCTCATTTCTTTTCTTTTCAGCTATGGGATGTTATTTCCAACCAAGAAGCTGTACAGATTGTTTCTTTAACACCTGTTAGAGAAAAGTCAGCTAAAAGGTTGGTGGAGCATGCTGTTCATGCATGGAAACATAAGAAGCGAGGCATTGCAAAGGATGACATCTCAGCTGTTTGCCTCTTCTTTCACACTTCAACCTCTCAACCAATCAACCCTATTCAAGTCTCAAAACAGGTTGCATGAGAAAAGCTAGGTGATTGCCTATTGCCCTTGCCTTCCAGTTATCATCAAAATTGTTGTATATATGTAAACCTTTATTGGACTAATTGATTATAAGTAAGAGTTTAACAGAAAATGCATAAGGTTAACATGTCCTCCAAATTTACTCCATCATGGAATCAATGGCAGCTCCAGAAAGTTTTTTCAGGATGGTCATTAAAAACACTTAATTTTAATAAATTTATTAATAATAAAACTTGAATATATTAACATCACAAAATAAAAACATATTCAAATATATAAAGTTTTAAAATTTTCTTTCACAAGTTTTCATATTTTAAAATTGTTGTGTGATATGATAGTTTCACTATTAATAATATCATCTACATCTTTTTCAATATGCACAATTAAGCAATTATTAAGCTACTGATCTTCTATTCAATTACTAACATTTTGCCTAAATAAGTACTAAGAGCAATTACATCAATTCGTGTTTTTTACACATCCATTTTTACACTAAAAACCTACTTTTTCTATTTTACACATTCATTTTACAAAACACTCACATCAGTTTATCTATTTTACAAGATATTTTAATAAAATATTCATTGTTCTCAATTTTTTTATTATTTCTCTCAACTACCTCTTTACATACTCTCTCTCTCTCTCTCTCTCTCTCTCTCTCTCTCTCTCTCTCTATACCGGTTAGATCTCCATAGACAGCTTCACTCCTTAAACAAGACCCAATCTCCAAACAAGACTCATGTCTATACCCAATCAGATCTCCAGCAAGCACCGATCTTTAGCAAGCACCAATCTCCAAGCACCGATCTACAAGCAAGCATTGATCTCCGAGCACCAATCTTCAACAAGACCCATTCCCTCTCGGTCAAGCACCGATCAAGCAACTGTAGCGCAAGCACCGATCAAACAAGACCCACAAGCACCGATCGTTCCAGTCAAGCACCAATTATTCCACGAGCACCGATCGTTCCAGTCAAGCACTGATCTATCTTTCTGTTGGTTTGTCTTTGTGGGTTTGTTTATATGTGGGTGTGTTTGTGTGTTGATTTGTCTGTGTGAATGTGTTTGTGTGTGGGTGTGTTTGTGTGAATCTGAGGAAAAGAAGATGAGGAGTTGAGGTCGTTGTGCACGGAGAAGAGAGAGAAAAATTAGTGCAAACATAAATTAATAAAATAATAAATACACATGCTACAGTAACCGTGTATATTTACACGGTTACTGTAGCTCGTGGAAATATATACACAATTTCACACAAGTTTAGAAGTACTGATGTGGATGCTCTAATATAAACAAAATACATTATCTTTTTGAAAAAATATATTACATATATCCAACAAATTCGTTTAAAAATTAAAACAAATACTAACAAACTAGTTATTTGAAAAGTGTGCATTTTTTCATATAAAAAAAATAGCAATTTTAAAATATGCCAATTGAAGCACAATTTAAAAAATCACAATTAAACATTTGATTTGAGATTTTAAGCTAATATGTTTGTTTAAGAAATTTTTGAGAAGTGTTATGTTCACAACATTTTTGCAACATTTTCACAACAAAACCTAAGTTGTAAGTTTTTACTGGTTCTAATTTGAAATTACCACTTAAATTATTTTTTATTCATTAGTATGTTATATGTTATTTAGGATTTGTTACGAAAATATTATGAAAATATTATAAACATTGCATTTCTTACAATTTTTTTTTCAACATTCAATTGACAAAAATTTTGGAGAAGTTAAATTTTATTTTTAATGGGCTCAATTGTTATTAAGGGTTGTGGGGATAAATGCCCAAATTCATATATTGGGTCTTGAGTCCTATTTGAATATATGGGTACGTCTGAGGAGTGTATCCTTCTTGGATATGAGGAATACCGATCAAGCAAACACCTGGGCGGTTTGGGTGACCTCCCAGGAGGTTTCAACGGTAAGTATGAACTTCAAGCACATATAAAGATGATAAGAGTAGAGAAATATCTAAAGGAAAAACTACTACCACCGCATTAAATGCATTGCAGCAACTTTTCTAGCCATATTTATGTAGAGAAGACTTCTGAACAGTGTAGTCTTAGCTACCACCACTCATGGAGAACTAAAGAAGATATTTGATGGGACATATACTCAAGTGAATGCTTAGATGAAGAACAAGTGTACGATCAAGATGATCTGAAAGAAAACTATATAAATGTAAAAGATCTCTCATGAAATAGAGATCGAAAAAGAGAAGGAGGGAAGAAGAAGAGAGATTTACTGTAACTCTAAGAATTGTATTAGCTTTTAAAGTAATAATTTATCTCCTCGGATATCAGTTGATTCAAGTTTCAAGTGTGTTTTTGTGCTTGTTCATCTTTTAAATATTTATTAACCGTTGTTTAATTCACAAACAGCCCAACTCCTTCACTCACTCTCTACAAATTCATTGTATTGGGCTCGTTGGACTCACATCCTACATCTTTTGAGCTTGGGCTACAAATCTTTACCCTACAAAGGTGTTCAAGTGTTTTTTTTAAGGGTGGTCAAATTTTATTTCTAGAGCGGTCAAAAATACCCATATCTATATATTACTAAAAACTGAAGCGTGGCATTAATTGTTGCTAAACTCCTGTTGTGCCACCTCATCACCATGTCATTTGCCACATAATTATTATTTATTCTTTTTTTTTTAACAAAAAAACTATATATATATATATATATATAGAGAGAGAGAGAGAGACTCTCTCTCTCTCTCTCTCTCTCTCTCTCTCTCTCTCTCTCTCTCTCTCTCTCTCTCTCTCTCTCTCTCTCTCTCTACCGGTTAGATCTCCATAGACAGCTTCACTCCTTAAACAAGACCCAATCTCCAAACAAGACCCATCTCTATACCCAATCAGATCTCCAGCAAGCACCGATCTTTTCTCTCTCTACCCATCTCTCTCTTTATCTCCATCTCTATACCGGTTAGATCTCCATAGACAGCTTCACTCCTTAAACAAGACCCAATCTCCAAACAAGACCCATCTATATACCTAATCAGATCTCCAGCAAGCACCGATCTTTAGCAAGCACCAATCTCCAAGCATCGATCTATAAGCAAGCATCGATCTCCGAGCATTGATCTTCAACAAGACCCATTCCCTCTCAGTCAAGCACCGATCAAGCAACTGTAGCGTAAGCACCGATCAAACAAGACCCACAAGTACCGATCATTCCAGTCAAGCACCGATTATTCCACGAGCACCGATCGTTCCAGTCAAGCACCGATCTATCTCTCTGTTGGTTGTCTTTGTGGGTTTGTTTGTATGTGGGTGTGTTTGTGTGTTGATTTGTCTGTGTGAATGTGTTTGTGTGTGGGTGTGTTTATGTGAATCTGAGGAAAAGAAGATGAGGAGTTGAGGTCGTTGTGCACGGAGAAGAGAGAGAGAAAAATTGGTGCAAACAGAAATTAATAAAATAATAAATACACATGCTACAGTAACCGTGTATATTTACACGGTTACTGTAGCTCGTGGAAATATATACACAATTTTACACAAGTTTAGAAGCACTGATATGGAGCATTTTTGAGGCAAAATGTCTAAAAGTTGTGTCTTTTTCTATTTTACACAAGTTTAGAAGCACTGATGTGGATGCTCTAATATAAACAAAATATATTATCTTTTTGAAAAAATATATTACATATATCCAACAAATTCGGTTAAAAATTAAAACAAATACTAACAGACTAGCTATTTGAAAAGTGTGAATTTTTTCATATAAAAAAAATAGCAATTTTAAAATATGCCAATTGAAGCACAATTTAAAAAATCACAATTAAACATTTGATTTGAGATTTTAAGCTAATATGTTTGTTTAAGAAATTTTTGAGAAGTGTTATGTTCACAACATTTTTGCAACATTTTCACAACAAAACCTAAGTTGTAAGTTTTTACTGGTTCTAATTTGAAATTACCACTTAAATTATTTTTTATTCATTAGTAACAATATGTTATTTAGGATTTGTTACGAAAATATTATGAAAATATTATAAACATTGCATTTCTTACAATTTTTTGACAAAAATTTTGGAGAAGTTAAATTTTATTTTTAATGGGCTCAATTGTTATTAAGGGTTGTGGGGATAAATGCCCAAATTCATATATTGGGTCTTGAGCCCTATTTGAAGATATGGGTACGTCTGAGGAGTGTATCCTTCTTGGATATGAGGAATACCGATCAAGCAAACACCAGGGCGGTTTGGGTGACCTCCCAAGAGGTTTCAACGATAAGTATGAACTTCAAGCACGTATAAAGATGATAAGAGTAGAGAAATATCTAAAGGAAAAACTGCTACCACCGCATTAAATGCACTGCAGCAATTTTTCTAGCCATATTTATGTAGAGAAGACTTCTGAACAGTGCAGTCTTAGCTACCACCACTCATGGAGAACTAAAGAAGATATTTGATGGGACATATACTCAAGTGAATACTTAGATGAAGAACAAGTGTACGATCAAGATGATCTGAAAGAAAACTATATAAATGTAAAAGATCTCTCATGAAATAGAGATCGAAAAAGAGAAGGAGGGAAGAAGAAGGGAGATTTACTGTAGCTCTAAGGATTGTATTAGCTTTTAAAGTAATAATTTATCTCCTCGGATATCAGTTGATTCAAGTTTCAAGTGTGTTTTTGTGCTTGTTCATCTTTTAAATATTTATTAACCGTTGTTTAATTCACAAACAGCCCAACTCTTTCACTCACTCTCTACAAATTCATTGTATTGGGCTCGTTGGACTCACATCCTACATCTTTTGAGCTTGGGCTACAAATCTTTACCCTACAAAGGTGTTCAAGTGTTTTTTTTAAGGGTGGTCAAATTTTATTTCTAGAGCGGTCAAAAATACCCATATCTATATATTACTAAAAGCTGAAGCGTGGCATTAATTGTTGCTAAACTCCTGTTGTGCCACCTCATCACCATGTCATTCGCCACATAATTATTATTTATTCTTTTTTTTTTTAACAAAAAAACTATATATATATATAGAGAGAGAGAGAGATTATTGACTTTACATATTCATTTTTGTCAGTTTCAACAATTATATAGATATGAGATGGGTTTAAGTTACATCTGGTGTAACTCTTTGGAGTTACACCTTTTTTAAACCGTTGGATTTAAGTAGATCCAACGGTTTAGAAAAGACCCTCATTATTACAAATATTTTTATTAAGATCTCATTAATTACTCTCATTTATTACATTCTAAATCTATCTCTAAACCCAAAAATGTTTGACTCCCTTTCTTTCTACGTTTCTCTCTCCTTGTCTCCTCCACCATTGTTGCAGCTCTACAGGTTGCCAGCAGCAGGAAAAAAAAAAAAAACCAAGCTAAACACTAACCAAGCTGAAACAACATTATGAGAGAGAATGATATTTGCTCTTTTAGCCATAATGTTGGAGCTGGTTTTAGTTTCTGTGTTTAATAAAAAATAATTGCGTAATTGTTACTTTGTTTAATAAAAAAATAACATGAGACATTTAATTACTTGTAACAATTATATTACTTGTTCAAAAAAGATAGCAATTCTGGTACATGAGACATTTAATTTTTTTACTAGTCTGGCAATATAGAGATTAACTTGAATTGACTCCCTACTTTTTACTTTTATACTTTGAAAATTCTGAAAAATTGCTTCCTGTATCGGATGGATTTGAATACTATCTTTATTCTTCTAATAATGAAGTTGCATAATCTAATCTTTGGCTTGCTAATCAATGTAATCATTGATGCGTATTTGGTGCTTATTTCTCTCTTGACCTTGTGGATTCCCAATTATGATATGAGATTGAAAATACGTTTCTAAAACCTTCAGTTGTTTATATGGAAGCATATGAGCAAAAATCTCTATTGTCAGTGTGCCACAGTTTTTTTTTTCCTTCTTCTGCCGGCAATCTATCCATAGAGGTGGAACAAGGATGGAGGAGAAAGAGATAGAGAGAGAAACGTAGAGAGTCAAATATAACACTTTTTTTTTGGGTTTAGAGATAGATATAAAATATAATAAATGTGGGATAATTAATGAGATCCTAATAAAAATATTAGCATTAATGAGGGTTTTTTTTTTTTTAAGCGTTAGATCTACTTAAATCTAATGGTTTAAAAAATGTGTAACTCTTTAGAGTTACACTAGGTGTAACTTGAATCCATCTCTCTCTCTCTCTCTCTATATATATATATATATTTCTTTTTTATTTCCAATTTTCCTATAATTTTTTTACATTCACTTATTTATATCTATATATATATTACTAAAAACTGAAGCATGACATTTATTGCTGCTAAGTTCTTATTGCGCCACCTCATCACCACGTCATTTGCCATATAATTATTATTTATTATTTATTCCTTTTTTTTTTTTACAAAAAAAAAACTATATATATTATTGATTTTACATATTCATCTTTGTCAGTTTTAACAACTATATNTCTACTATCTTTAATTTTTTTTATATAATGTAATTGGATAAAATTTAACAATCAAAGAGCAAAATAATAATAATAATAACTTAAAACACAAAACTAAATTGTATCATCCTAAATTAAAGTTCTTAAAAACACAAAAATTTATCAACCTAAAGCAGAGATGCAATAAAAAAATAAAAGTCCACCAAAACATTGAGAGAGAGAGAGAGAGAGAGAGAGAGAGATAACATTTTTGTGAGAGAAAACTATGTAAAGAATGGAAAAGTGTGACAAATTTATAATAAGAGGGAAGGGATAAGAAGAGACAAATAAATGAAGATGAAGGGAAAGATAAATAGTAATATTAAAGTAGAGAGTAGTGGGGAGATGAAAAGGAAAGAGAAGAATAAAGGTTGAAGAAAGTGTAAATATTTAAAAAATAAATGAATGTAAAAAAATTATAAAAAAATTAGAAATAAAAAAAGAAATATATATATATATATATATAGTTGTTAAAACTGACAAAGATGAATATGTAAAATCAATAATATATATAGTTTTTTTTTGTAAAAAAAAAAAGGAATAAATAATAAATAATAATTATATGGCATTAACAACTATATATATATATATATATATATCTTTTTTTATTTCTAATTTTTTAATAATTTTTTTACATTCATTTATTTTTTAAATATTTACACTTTCTTCAACCTTTATTCTTCTCTTACCTTTTCATCTCCCCACTACTCTCTACTTTAATATTACTATTTATCTTTCCCTTCATCTTCATTTATTTGTCTCTTCTTATCCCTTCCCTCTTATTATAAATTTGTCACACTTTTCCATTCTTTACATAGTTTTCTCTCACAAAAATGTTATCTCTCTCTCTCTCTCTCTCTCTCTCTCTCAATGTTTTGGTGGACTTTTATTTTTTTATTGCATCTCTGCTTTAGGTTGATAAATTTTTGTGTTTTTAAGAACTTTAATTTAGGATGATACAATTTAGTTTTGTGTTTTAAGTTATTATTATTATTATTTTGCTCTTTGATTGTTAAATTTTATCCAATTACATTATATAAAAAAAATTAAAGATAGTAGATAAAAATAAAATAGTATTCTATTACATAGTATAATTTGGACAATTTAGTGTATATTGTTATATCTTTTAAATTTTCTTATTTTTTTTCTTCTCTTCTATTTTACTCAATATTGAAATTCAACCACATCCTCCTTATCATTAAGTTATTTATATTTTCTCTCTCTCTCTTTTTGTTTTAAAAAAATAAAAAATTTAATATTTTACTTAAATTAAAATAAAAGAAAATTGCGCTCATCAAATTGTACTCATTTTTTTTTAACATTTACACTTTCTCCAACCTTTCTCCTCCTTTTTACCTTTTCATCTCTCCAAACATTCTACCTTGATATCACTCTTCCTCTTTCCTTTTATCTTTTTTTTTTTTTTTCTATTTATTATCATCCTCTTAGTATAAATTTGACATTCACTCTTCCATTCTTTACATAATTTTCTCTTACAAAAAAGTAGCTATTTCCTACTCTTTCTCTCGTGAATTTTTATTTTTATTTTCTTGCATCTCTATTTTAGCTTGATAAAGTTTTGTATTCTTTAGAACTCTATTTTGGTTGATGAGATTTAGTTTTGTGTTTTAAGTATATTTTTTAATTTTTTATGACTTTGATTGTTAATGTTATCATATTGCATTATAAATAATTAAAAATAGTATATAAGAATGTACTATTATTATATTACATAGAATTATTTGGATAAGTTAGTGTTTATTGTTATGTATTTTTTTTTCTCATATCATTTTATTTAACATTTAAATTCAGCCACAACCCCCATATATATCATTAAATTATTTATATTTCCACTCCTTTTTTATTTTAAAATTTTAAAATATAATATTTTGGCTAAATTAAATAAATAAAAATTTCCACATTAAGTGGAGTAATGCTAGGGAAACACCCATTCTCACACCCAATGCATCAAAGCAAGAATGAAATACAAAACAAATCAAGTTAGAAACACAAAATTAAAAAATAATAATAATAATAATAATGCATATTTAATGAATAGTGTACGAGCCCAAAAATGTATACACACTAGCCCACTTAAAGTAGCGAACTGAATCCATCAAACTTGGTCCACACCAATAGAATTTGTAAGAGATGGAATAGAACAACAAGCATGAGTTTTGCCCGAGGACAGTTTTTAGGAAAAGTCCAGCTTATATTCAAACTAGATGAGTGAACAACCTTACACCGGGGCTCCCCCTGAGGCCAAATAAAAAATATCTCCCCCCATCAAGAACCCCATTCCTCCTCCTTATATAGCTCTTCCCCTTCGCGTCTTCTCCGTCCATCTCTACCTGATCTTCACCCCTTTTCAACACCTGTCACCTTCTGCTTTTGAAGTAGGTGGCGGCAGTAGCTGGCGTAGCTATGGCAGCTTTGTTCAAGTCACTTCTTCATTAATGCGGCTGATAAAGCTGGTGTACACCATTTAATATGGATGCGACAGGCAGCTCCAGCCCAGCGACTCCTTGTCCACCACTGACTTCTACCTCCTTCAGTTTGAAGCCCACTCCGCATAACACTGTAAGATGCTACAACGGATCTATTTCCTTCCTCGGGCGTCATTGCTCCTCGGGCCCATGTTTAGTGTCGTGCCCAAATTCGTGCCCCAACCCTTCCTATTCCTCTTCGGGCCTTGGCCTAGTATTTCGACCCTACAACTTCCTCCTCAGTCTTCGAGCACCCACAAATAAAATCATCATCAAATTTTGGAAAACAATATGTTGCCAATGGAGAGAGAGAGAGAGGGAGAGATGGTATAGAAAAAAATCAATACAAAGTAATAAAGAGTAGTTAAAGAAAAAGAAAAAAAAAAAAAAAAACAAACGTCAATTAGTAATCGTTGATTGGAAAACAAAGAGGTTGTAAGGAGAAGTAAAAAATGAAATAGAGATTACTGTGTGGAGAACATTAAAAACTTTATAGTGTAGTAACATAAACCGTTAAATTCACTTAAAAATTAAATCAACAATCAACAATTGAATACAATCATAGTTGTGCACGCCTAAAATGAGGCTGTTGGGCCTGACCTTACCTAGACTCACAACTTATTTGTAAAGTGGGTTTCGGATTTCCTACTTTGGGTTGTTCTCGGTACAGAGACTCGATGAAGCTCTCTCTCTCTCTCTCTCTCTCTCTCTCTCTCTCTCTCTCTATATATATATATATATATAAGTTATGCCACATCCACATCATCAGGGATGTTTAAACCTTGCTTGAAAGTGGTTGAAGATGCCTCGTATCTAGAAGAAAGGCATACCCCATCTCAGACTCTAAAAACTGAAGGAAGAGTGGAAATAAAAAAAAAAGAGGTAGAGAACTTACTTTGGGCTCTAAAGAGGGAAAAAATTATGGGCTGAAGGATAAACGCACAGGTGAATGCACGATAGAGAGAGAACTCAGAGAGTGGAGAGTGAAAAAGTAAAAGAATGATTTGGAATGGACTATTTATAGGGGTCAAAGGGAAGTAAGCAACGATTAACAGCAATAATGAGGATTAATTAGCAAAATGAAGCAAACCTTACGAATACCAATGCCAACTGACGCCCGCACCGCCTCGATTCATGACCACCACGTAATGATGACGACTGAACCGAACGGCCAAACCCAACATGCCTTTTGAGAGTGCCTTTTGGATTCCTAGATTCTTGTCGAGGTTCAGGCATGAATCAAGGGGGCCTAATGTATGGCACTCTGTACCTAAACCTATTTGGGCTTGGAACTCTGATATGAAGGTGGGCCCATGAACCTAACCTCTTTCTACCCAAAAGCCAAGCCCGAACCCACGAAACTGGGGCCCAAGTTTTCCATCAATCCTTGCTCAGCAAACCTTTCCCGAGCAATGAAAAAGAATGACTTCAAACAAATATCCTTGCATTCTCTAGCAGTGCCTTAGGGAATGTTGCTACGAGCATATCTGGGAGTGGGAATCAAGTTCCAAAGCCACTCTCACCAATTCCACTCCCACCTAACCACCACTTATGATTAATGATATTGGACTCCCATTGCACTAACCATGGAAGTAATCATAGCCTCTCCAACTATAATAAGAAGTGGGAGGAAGAAAATGGTTGTGAAAGGTTCTAAAGAAATAAAGAGTAGAGAGAAAAGAGTATTCAGAGAGGAGAGAGAGAGAGAAAGAGATACTTA
>NW_027069678.1:137802-161306 GCF_002906115.3 Quercus suber | reverse complement strand
AAAAAAAAAAAAAAAAAAAAAAAGGAAAATTGGGTTTGATCTGTGTTTCAGCTTGATGGGTTTTCTTTCTAGGTGTCATTTATCGATTCAGTTGTTAGATTCGCATGGTAATAATTTTGTGCTCTATTGGGATTCTCTAAAGAATCAAGCTTGATGTGTGAAATGTTTAATTTTTGTTGGAATGTTGGTCTGCTCGTATAGATCTGTGTTGTGGGCTGATGACGGATGTTCTTGGGTTTAGTTTGATTCAATGGGTTTAATTTTGAATTTGTGTTCTTGGGTTTGATTTTCTAATGCATTTTTATGTTTTAAATTTTTTTTTTTATGTTTATTAATTTTGTTAAAATTAATAAATTAATTGTTTAAATTTATATGCTAATGTGTCATGGGTGATGTGGCATTTTTATAATATTTTAATTGCTCCGGCTGCTACCTCAGCTATTTCTGTCGGTTAATTGACGAAAAGGACTAAAATGGAACGCGTTAATTGGTTTAGGGACTAAAAGTGGAAAAAATAAAATGTAGGGACTACATGAAAAAACGTCAAAATGTAAGGACTAAAAGTGCATTTACGTCATTTAGTTATTAACCATTGGTTTTTCATTAGTTTTTAAGTTAATAAAAACCTTAAATATACCTATTTTTACCTTTATACACACACACATAATGAATCTTTACACATATCTTTAAGAAAACTCTATATATTCCACTTTTTTGGATGCGTAAAATTATGAACTACTATTCCATAATGATAGTGGCTAATTAATTTTATATTTTTTTTAGTGATCTTATTTGTAATGCCTTTTACCATTATCATATATTTACTAATTGATGATTTGTATAACAAAGATGATAAATGAGAGAGAGCATTGTTCATTAGATTTTCGCAAGTAATAGTGTATGAAAATTATATATATAAAGGTGCGGCCCATGAACCTGACCTCTTTCTACCCAGAAGCCTAGCCCGAACCCACGTAAACTGCGGGCCCAAGTTTTGCCATCCGATCCTTGCTCGGAAAACCTTTCCTGAGCAATGAAAAAAGAATGACGTTCAAACATAATATCCCTTGCATATCCGGTAGTGCCTTAGCGAATGTTGCTACTGAGCATATTTGCAGGAGTAGGAATCAAGTTCCAAGACCACTCTCACCACATTCCACTCCCACCTAACCACCCACTTATGATTAATGATATTAGACCTCCCATTGCACTAACCATGGAAGTAATCAGCCTCTCCACTAATAAGAAGTGGGAGGAAGAAAATGGTTGTTGAAAGGTTCTTAAAGAAATAGAGAGTAGAGAGAAAAGAGTAATTCAGAGAGAGAGAGAGAGAGAGAAAGAGAGAGAGAGAGAGAGAGCTTTATCAAGTCTCTGTGCCGAGAACAACCCAAAGTAGGAAATCCAAAACCCACTTTACAAATAAGTTGTGAGCCTAGGTGAGGTCAGGCCCAACAGCCTCATTTTAGGCGCGCACAATTGGTGCCGTTTGTGGGAATCTCCTACAGAGCTGTGGTTCAACCGAGACTCACACACGGAAAAATGTCTGGAGGACGTTCTGGAAGTGACGCTGAAAGTGGTTCGGTTGGATCTTCTCGAGGATCCTCTTGGCGAGAACGGAGGCAAAAGAGGTGCTAAGATAGGGATCATGAACGAGAGGAAGAACGGTCCGGTCTTGGAGAGGGGTTGTACCAAATACAACGGACGGTATCGAGTGGTTCAGGGCATAGGCAGTTTGACGAAAGAGATAAGGAGCTTGAACGGTTATGCAGGCTAGTGAGAGATCTAGAATTAGAAGCAGATGGCAAGCATCGGAGGGGAGATCAAGACAACTGAGAAAGAAGATCTAATACGAAGGAAGATCGTCATGAGACGGGGTCCAATAAATCTGGTTCTCGCCAGCGTCGAGAACATTCACATTCATGGGAGTCTTGTCGACACCGAGACATTCGCATTCACGGGAATCCTGTCAACGCTGGGACCGTTCACATTCACGGGAATATGTAGACCAGGGCTCTGATTCTCTAGAAGAATGACGGCCTCATAATGCAGCCATGGATGTAATGAGCCGGCACTACGCAGAGCTGCTTGGTCACCGTTCTCAACCTCTTCCTCTCGTTCATGATCCCTATCTTAGCACCTCTTTTGCCTCCGTTCTCGCCAAGAGGATCCTCGAGAAGATCCAACCGAACCACTTTCAGCGTCACTTCCAGAACGTCCTCCAGACATTTTTCCGTGTGTGAGTCTCGGTTGAACCACAGCTCTGTAGGAGATTCCCACAAACGGCACCAATTGTGCGCGCCTAAAATGAGGCTGTTGGGCCTGACCTCACCTAGGCTCACAACTTATTTGTAAAGTGGGTTTTGGATTTCCTACTTTGGGTTGTTCTCGGCACAGAGACTTGATAAAGCTCTCTCTCTCTCTCTCTCTTTCTCTCTCTCTCTCTCTCTCTGAATTACTCTTTTCTCTCTACTCTCTATTTCTTTAAGAACCTTTCAACAACCATTTTCTTCCTCCCACTTCTTATTAGTGGAGAGGCTGATTACTTCCATGGTTAGTGCAATGGGAGGTCTAATATCATTAATCATAAGTGGGTGGTTAGGTGGGAGTGGAATGTGGTGAGAGTGGTCTTGGAACTTGATTCCTACTCCTGCAAATATGCTCAGTAGCAACATTCGCTAAGGCACTACCGGATATGCAAGGGATATTATGTTTGAACGTCATTCTTTTTTCATTGCTCAGGAAAGGTTTTCCGAGCAAGGATCGGATGGCAAAACTTGGGCCCGCAGTTTACGTGGGTTCGGGCTAGGCTTCTGGGTAGAAAGAGGTCAGGTTCATGGGCCGCACCTTTATATATATAATTTTCATACACTATTACTTGCGAAAATCTAATGAACAATGCTCTCTCTCATTTATCATCTTTGTTATACAAATCATCAATTAGTAAATATATGATAATGGTAAAAGGCATTACAAATAAGATCACTAAAAAAAATATAAAATTAATTAGCCACTATCATTATGGAATAGTAGTTTATAATTTTACGCATCCAAAAAAGTGGAATATATAGAGTTTTCTTAAAGATATGTGTAAAGATTCATTATGTGTGTGTGTATAAAGGTAAAAATAGGTATATTTAAGGTTTTTATTAACTTAAAAACTAATGAAAAACTAATGGTTAATAACTAAATGACGTAAATGCACTTTTAGTCCTTACATTTTGACGTTTTTTCATGTAGTCCCTACATTTTATTTTTTCCACTTTTAGTCCCTAAACCAATTAACGCGTTCCATTTTAGTCCTTTTCGTCAATTAACCGACAGAAATAGCTGAGGTAGCAGCCGGAGCAATTAAAATATTATAAAAATGCCACATCACCCATGACACATTAGCATATAAATTTAAACAATTAATTTATTAATTTTAACAAAATTAATAAACATAAAAAAAAAAATTTAAAACATAAAAATGCATTAGAAAATCAAACCCAAGAACACAAATTCAAAATTAAACCCATTGAATCAAACTAAACCCAAGAACATCCGTCATCAGCCCACAACACAGATCTATACGAGCAGACCAACATTCCAACAAAAATTAAACATTTCACACATCAAGCTTGATTCTTTAGAGAATCCCAATAGAGCACAAAATTATTACCATGCAAATCTAACAACTGAATCGATAAATGACACCCAGAAAGAAAACCCATCAAGCTGAAACACAAATCAAACCCAATTTTCCTTTTTTTTTTTTTTTTTTTTTTAAATCCCAACATCAAAATTCCATGAACTTCATACTTAACACAAGAAATGGAGAAACATAGATTAGAATACCAGGAAACTTGTAGAGCTTGACTGAGTGATTGATGGATCCAGAAGCAAGGCAAGTGGAGTTGGGGCTAATGGTGACAGCGAGCAAACCCATAGCAAACAAAACCCATACCTACGGTGAGCAAACCTAGACCCATGGTGAGCAAACCCATGACAAACCAACAGCGAGCAAATGGCGAGCAAATCGAAAACCACCAACCCAGATCACAACCACTGAAACACAAGACCAACACACCGAAACCTAGATCGCAAATTGAAAATCACCAACCCAACTACCACCCAAATCGGCCAGCCACCACCATTGAAACCCAAATCGCAACCCACTGACCAAAATCTTAACCCGCCGGCCAAAATCTTAACCCCTTACACCCAAATCACAAGACCCACCACTGATCCACAGCCCCTCCAATCCACTGCCAAAAAATCAAGAGAAAGAGTCCAAGAAAGAATAAAGAAGAAAGAAGAGTGAGAGAAGAAGGTAATTGATTTTCTGGGTTGTGGGTTGATGACGGATGTTCTTGGGTTTAATTTGATTCAATGGGTTTAATTTTGAATTTTTGTTCTTGGGTTTGATTTTCTAATGCATTTTTATGTTTTAGATTTTGTTTTTATGTTTTTTAATTTTGTTAAAATTAATAAATTAATTTTTTAAATTTATATGCTAATGTGTCATGGGTGATGTGGCATTTTTATAATATTTTAATTGCTTCGGCTGCCACCTCAACTATTTCTGTTGGTTGACTAACGGAAAGGACTAAAATAGAACGCGTTAATTAGTTTAGGGACTAAACGTGGAAAAAATAAAATGTATGGACTAAAATGGAGAAACATTAAAATATAAGGACTAAAAGTGCATTTACGCCTAACTAAAATTATAGTATTAATAACATAATTAATGAGACCATCCTAAAAAAATTATCATGCGCATCACGTGGGTATGCGACTAGTTAATTTAAAACTCAAAATCTTTTAAGTTATTGTGGGGACCCAATTTGGGTTGACCCTGAGTGATGGGTTTTCAGCCCAATAAGCCCAAACAATAAATTTATAGAGAGTGGGTTGAGAGGTTTAGGTGCTGGCCGTCGATCACCATGCATGAACTTTTCTTATAAAAAATGCTAAGAGTTTCTTTACAAATGGGGGAATGCTCCTCGGCCTGTGGCCGAGGAGGCCTGATTGTTCTCTCTCTTTTTCCCCCCCCCCCCTTTTTACTTTACTAGCTTTTCTTTTATAGTTTTCATCTTCCTATCCCCTCCTTCCATCTGTTGATCATCTATTTGCCTTTTTTCTGGCCGTCCGTCCCATCAGAGTCCTTATCGGTACTCAAGTGGTTCACTCTGATCAACGTTATCCTGCCAAGGGGTTACCTCTCCATCAATGCGGCCAGGGGGGTTAGTTGAATGCATTAAATGTGAGAGTGACAGCTTACTTTGGGGTTAGTCTCTCCCCAAAATCACCTTTGTCAGGCCGAGGATAAGGTGGTCCTCGGCGTGGATTGGAAAAAAAGGCTTTCCCCCACCTTAGCCCTAAATAGCCTGTGCTCCTCGGCATGAGCCTTGGGCCTGCTACATGATGGGCCGAGGTTATCAGGCCCATGGGCCCCACAGTTATATTAAAAAAAAAAAATCAGGGTGGTCCTGTGACCACCCTGATTTCTTGGTGCTGCCAGTGCATGGAATACACAGTTCAACTTGTCACTGTAAAATTTGAATTATAATTTGACCACTGGATATGTAGCATAGCAAGGTTGACATGACATTTGTAATAAGTTGAATATGCCATTATTGTGAAGCATTTTGTTTAAGGGTCCGGTTAATGTGTGCCCTAAGGGCACATATTAAGCCATCCATTTTTAGAAACATTTTCTCAAAAATTGAAAAAGTTGTCAACATTTTTTCAATTCCCAAAATTTTTTTTCTAAAAATGAAAATTATTGTGTGTTCTTAGGGCACACATTAGTAAAATCCTTTGTTTAATGTATAATTTGAAAGGCATTGACCAATCTCCTTAGATGCAGTTATTGGAATCTGTGGATGATTATACTTGTGAATAAAGAATACTCTACAATGGCAAAAGCTGACCCTTGCATATTGCACACACCACTACAGAGCACTAAACAAATTTGAGAAACAAGAAACAGGAAGCTCAAGTTGATTAATAGCATATTAAATGTTTTGGTGGATCTATAATTCTCTATGTTAAAAAATGTTTACACTCAGAGCCCTTAGAGATACAGGGTTTCAAGTGTTAGGAAAGGTAAAGAAGCCAAAAGTTGGTGGAAAAATAAAATTAATGGAGATGGATTCTAAAAGGCAGATCTGAATCAGAAGTAAAATCAAACTTTGATGCTAAGATACAAAATCTATGATTGTGCCAACTCCAACTCCATAGGAAGAGTCTACTAGCACCTGTAGTGAAATACATCAATTTCACTTCATAAAAAAAAAGCAACAAAAACTATATCAAAATTTTCTGATTTTGATGTTATGATTAATAAAAATAAGATAAGTTTTTCTTATAAGAAAAACAAAAAAAGAAAAAGAAAAAGAAAACTAACATAACCACAGAACTCACTTGCAGTGATTGAAATGTTGGAATAGAACTGGAAATCATGGTACCACATAAAACAACTGGAACCATAAATCTCCCATCCTCTTTTACTTCCAATTATTGTCCTTAAAGTCACCAATTGAGCATCCAAACACTTGCCACAGTCAATACTCAATGCTACTGATATCTCTAGTGCACTGAGCCATGCCATACCTCTTCCCACTTTGTCCAACATCCATCACTGCAGTCTGGAACATCAAAGGCTGTTTTGGAGCAGTAGATGCAAGTCCACTCAAGAAGGAGAGTCCATTTGAAATCACTGCTAGATCATCATAATCAGTTTCATTCATCAATGCCACTGAATTATCTACCATAACCCCAAAAAAATCCTCAAGTTTGAACGTCATTCTTTTTTCATTGCTCGGGAAAGGTTTGCTGAGCAAGGATCGGATGGCAAAACTTGGGCCCGCAGTTTACGTGGGTTCGGGCTAGGCTTCTGGGTAGAAAGAGGTCAGGTTCATGGGCCGCACCTTTATATATATAATTTTCATACACTATTACTTGCGAAAATCTAATGAACAATGCTCTCTCTCATTTATCATCTTTGTTATACAAATCATCAATTAGTAAATATATGATAATGGTAAAAGGCATTACAAATAAGATCACTAAAAAAAATATAAAATTAATTAGCCACTATCATTATGGAATAGTAGTTCATAATTTTACGCATCCAAAAAAGTGGAATATATAGAGTTTTCTTAAAGATATGTGTAAAGATTCATTATGTGTGTGTGTATAAAGGTAAAAATAGGTATATTTAAGGTTTTTATTAACTTAAAAACTAATGAAAAACCAATGGTTAATAACTAAATGGCGTAATTGCACTTTTAGTCCCTTACATTTTGACGTTTTTTCATGTAGTCCCTACATTTTATTTTTTCCACTTTTAGTACCTAAACCAATTAATGCGTTCCATTTTAGTCCTTTTTGTCAATTAACCGATAGAAATAGCTGAGGTAGCAGCCGGAGCAATTAAAATATTATAAAAATGCCACATCACCCATGACACATCATCATATAAATTTAAACAATTAATTTATTAATTTTAACAAAATTAATAAACATAAAAACAAAATTTAAAACATAAAAATGCATTAGAAAATCAAACCCAAGAACACAAATTCAAAATTAAACCCATTGAATCAAATTAAACCCAAGAACATCCGTCATCAGCCCACAACACAGATCTATACGAGCAGACCAACATTCCAACAAAAATTAAACATTTCACACATCAAGCTTGATTCTTTAGAGAATCCCAATAGAGCACAAAATTATTACCATGCAAATCTAACAACTGAATCGATAGATGACACCCAGAAAGAAAACCCATCAAGCTGAAACACAAATCAAACCCAATTTTCCCTTCTTCTTTTTTTTTTTTAAATCCCAACATCAAAATTCCATGAACTTCATACTTAACACAAGAAATGGAGAAACATAGATTAGAATACCAGGAAACTTGTAGAGCTTGACTGAGTGATCGATGGATCCAGAAGCAAGGCAAGTGGAGTTGGGGCTAATGGTGACAGCGAGCAAACCCATAGCAAACAAAACTCATACCTACGGTGAGCAAACCCATGACAAACCAACAGCGAGCAAACGGCGAGCAAATCAAAAACCACCAACCCAGATCACAACCACCGAAACACAAGACCAACACACCGAAACCTAGATCGCAAACTGAAAATCACCAACCCAACTACCACCCAAATTGGCCAGCCACCACCATTGAAACCCAAATCGCAACCCACTGACCAAAATCTTAACCCACCGGCCAAAATCTTAACCCCCTACACCCAAATCACAAGACCCACCACTGATCCATAGCCCCTCCAATCCACTGCCAAAAAATCAAGAGAGAGAGTCTAAGAAAGAATAAAGAAGAAAGAAGAGTGAGAGAAGAAGGTAATTGATTTTCTGGGTTGTGGGCTGATGACGGATGTTCTTGGGTTTAATTTGATTCAATGGGTTTAATTTTGAATTTTTGTTCTTGGGTTTGATTTTCTAATGCATTTTTATGTTTTAAATTTTGTTTTTATGTTTTTTAATTTTGTTAAAATTAATAAATTAATTTTTTAAATTTATATGCTGATGTGTCATGGGTGATGTGGCATTTTTATAATATTTTAATTGCTTCGGCTGCCACCTCAACTATTTCTGTCGATTGACTGACGGAAAGGACTAAAATGGAACGCGTTAATTGGTTTAGGGACTAAATGTGAAAAAAATAAAATGTATGGACTAAAATGGAAAAACATTAAAATATAAGGACTAAAAGTGTATTTACGCTTAACTAAAATTATATTATTAATAACATATTTAATGAGACCATCCTAAAAAAATTATCATGCGCATCGCGTGGGTATGCGACTAGTTAATTTAAAACTCAAAATCTTTTAAGTTATATTAAAAAAAAAAAAAAAATCAGGGTGGTCCTGTGGCGCTGCCAGTGCATGGAATACACAGTTCAACTTGTCATTGTAAAATTTGAAATATAATTTGACCACTGGATATGTAGCATAGCAAGGTTGACATGACATTTGTAATAAGTTTGAATATGCCATTATTGTGAAGCATTTTGTTTAAGAGTCTGGTTAATGTGTGCCCTAAGGGCACATATTAATCCATCCATTTTTAGAAACATTTTTTCAAAAATTGAAAAAGTTGTCAACATTTTTTCAATTCCCGAAATTTTTTTTCCAAAAGTGAAAATTATTGTGTGTTCTTAGGGCATACATTAGTAAAATCCTTTGTTTAATATATAATTTGAAAGGCATTGACCAATCTCCTTAGATGCAGTTATTGGAATCTGTGGATGATTATACTTGTGAATAAAGAATACTCTAAAATGGCAAAAGCTGACCCGTGCATATTGCACACACCACTACAGAGCACTAAACAAATTTGAGAAACAAGAAACAGGAAGCTCAAGTTGATTAATAGCATATTAAATGTTTTGGTGGATCTATAATTCTCTATGTTAAAAAATGTTTACACTCAGAGCCCTTAGAGATACAGGGTTTCAAGTGTTAGGAAAGGTAAAAAAGCCAAAAGTTGGTGGAAAAATAAAATTAATGGAGATGGATTCTAAAAGGCAGATCTGAATCAGAAGTAAAATCAAACTTTGATGCTGTGAGAGTGCTTTTTTTTTTAGCACTATGGCCCGAGGATCCTGGGCCGTGTGAGGGGTACTTGGTGGACTGGGATCAATTCCCCGCAGCTAACAGGCTGATTTAGGAATAGATTTGTGCACAGAAACAAGCTTCCTACAATTACAAACAAACTAAAAAAGAGTATTTGTATTGAACAACATTTAGCAGTAAAGGAAATGCATAATAAGTGAAATAAAATGCGAAGAACATGTTAGGGATCCTCCGACTGATGAGGTATGTTTTATTAGTTTTTTTGTTCTCTTTTAAAACTGTGATTACAAAGCTCACTACAACATGGTGCAAGGTTCAAGTGAGTTCAAAAATTACAGACTTTGATAGCCATTCAAGCTTCAAAGACTTGCAAAGTTTGAATCCGTTGAATCCGAGCGTGTAATGTAGTGGCTGTTTCGGGGATCCCGGGAAAACAAGTTCCTCTGTTTTCCCTTTTGTTTTACAGAGTATTTCTTATATCTTTCGGGACTTTTAGAAAAATAACTCTCAGTGTCTTAATGAATGGTCTATGCTTCTCCAAAAAATTGAATTCTATCTCTTCCTTTCCCCCTTTTTATAGCACAGTGGCGGGCTCCTGGGGGTACTACCAATTTTCCTTTTTGCCCTTTGAAGTTGGTTCAGCGCCTGGTTGTCCCAGGGACATGTCGTTTCCTTTTTTCTTATAGCTCTTCTCTTTTTGCTGCGACAGGATGAAAGTTTCCCAGCAAGCTTCCCATTTCCGGATTTCCCCTTGGTTGACCTGAGGTGTTTGGCTTTTCTTGCTCCAGCTTTCCCAGTTGTACTTTCTTTGTCTTTTTTCTTCAAATGGTTGGGACCAAATCTCCTGCATTTTTATCTTTTTTTGTCTTTCTTCGAATGAGAGTCTCCCAGCGTGCCTTTTGTCTTTTTTTCTCATCAAGTCTGCTTCAACTTCTCCTCATGCGTCCGGGGATCCTCTGGCTCTGGTATTGCTTCTGGGCGTCCCGACCCAAGTCTCCCTTCTGGGCTTGGTTGCTGTTTGCTTTATCTGTTTTTTTTTTTCTTGGGCCCTTTTCTTTGTGGACCTCTGAATCAAGTCTTCTGGGCTCCCTTCTTTTTCTTTCTTTTCCCCTTCCCTTCTTTTATTGTGAGAGCCCATCCTTTCTCTTTTTTTGTGAAATGGGCCCAAGGTCTTTTTTCACCTCTTTTCTTTTTTGGGCCTATTTTGTGGCTATTTAATTATTTTGTACCTCAACAGATGCTAAGATACAAAATCTATTATAGGGTCAATCATCTCATTTGTTTAATCTTGAGCATCTATGTTTGGCCAAAACAACCATCAGAAGTCACATAGAATGGTGAAAAAAACAGCTACGAAGGTGTCAGAAGTGATAGCACTGTAATGATTGTGCCAACTCCAACTCCATAGGAAGAGTCTACTAGCACCTGTAGTGAAATACATCAATTTCACTTCATAAAAAAAAAAGCAACAAAAACTATATCAAAATTTTCTGATTTTGATGTTATGATTAATAAAAATAAGATAAGTTTTTCTTATAAGAAAAACAAAAAAAGAAAAAGAAAAAGAAAACTAACATAACCACAGAACTCACTTGCAGTGATTGAAATGTTGGAATAGAACTGGAAATCATGGTACCACATAAAACAACTGGACCCATAAATCTCCCATCCTCTTTTACTTCCAATTATTGTCCTTAAAGTCACCAATTGAGCATCCAAACACTTGCCACAGTCAATACTCAATGCTACTGATATCTCTAGTGCACTGAGCCATGCCATACCTCTTCCCACTTTGTCCAACATCCATCACTGCAGTCTGGAACATCAAAGGCTGTTTTGGAGCAGTAGATGCAAGTCCACTCAAGAAGGAGAGTCCATTTGAAATCACTGCTAGATCATCATAATCAGTTTCATTCATCAATGCCACTGAATTATCTACCATAACCCCAAAAAAATCCTCAGTTGAGAATAGTGCAAAAAACACCATCTGAACCAAACCCAGACCTCTTTGCTCTTTGGGCAGTCGTGTAATGCAACTGTAATGGAGTTATTGGTGCAACCGGCACAACTATTGCCAGATATGTCACCTCTACATTGTATAAGGCCATAAACCTTGTCGGAGTTCTTTGCTGCTGTGGTCTTGTAGAAGCCATTTTGAAGAGCCCCATTGACAGGTGAACTAAATAGATTGTTAAGATTGGTCTGGAAGCCATTCTCAGTTGCAGAATAATCATCTTTTGAGCACTGCAGACCGGTATTTGCATTGACATCAGCATGGGAAGACATTTGACAACATTAAAGTTGTTACTATCAGAAACATTACTGATAAAGTGAATTTTTTCATTGGGACTAAAATGCTTCACCGCCAACTTGTTCCTATCAAAAAATTTGGAGAGGAATAGAGGCTATGAATGCCATCTTCTATCACAGTATGACACATAGTACTTGGTCAAACTAATCAAATTCTAATAGCATTTGACACTCAGCAAAGAACAAGAAATTGCATTATCCTGCTTTGAATGTACAAAGTCAACTCTTGCATAAATGGATATATATTACATGACAACTTGCTTTGATGTCTAGTGAAAGAAATGGTACTTAGGATGGAAGGTACTTGGAAGTTGGAAGATGCTTGTTACTGGTATGCCTCTTTAACATTGCTGGTAGTGATAAGTTACAAAAAGAAAAATAGTTTATTTGAGCATCTAAAATCAAATGATTTATAAATTGAAGAATGTAATAAAAATAAAGATGTTAATTTACTATCCTAACCTATCAATTTGTTCTAGCAACTCTTCTTGGAGATTACCCAAGTGTTGTAATTGGCAAGGAACTCAACAATTCAAAGAATCAAGCTTTTAGATTTGACTATTAAAATCATGGGTGATACTCCCAATGCCATCAAAACAAAAGGCAAAGATGATAAATTAGGTTTACAAATTTGGTATAATAGATTAAATTATATGAAATAAAATTCTTGGTAAATTAACTTAAGTAACTAAATAGAATAGATTGAAAATAACATAAGAGAAGGCGAATTTGTTTAATACAGTATAGAATTTGTTGTCATTTAAAAAGTAAAGACATTTTGGTTTTGAACTCTAGTAGAAAAACCTACTAATAATTTAACAAAATTGATTCATGGAAGACATTTTGGTTTTACTACAAAAGAGACCAAAATATTAATTATAAAGCAATAACATTTTATCTATGTTTGCTAAGGTCTTAAAGGATATTACTTATAAAGCAATAACATTTGATCTATGTTTGCTAAAGTCTTAAAGGTCTTTATAGACACTCTATGCTAAAGGAATGAAAGAATTACCTTCTCTAAAGGGCATTTGAAGCACTCAAAAGATTCATTATCTTGTGAACCATCAAAAGACTTTTCAACAGTAACATCAACTAAATTCGAGCATTTGATGTCAATTACAGAGTCATCAACACAGACAACATTGTTTTCAAAACCTGTATGAAGCAGCAAAATCAATATTAGCATCCAACTTCTTTTTTTGAAAAGTAATATCAACACCCAACTTTGAGGCATAAATGTGAATAAATTAATATGAAAAAAAAGGAAAACATTTTTACATCATAACAATTTCTGTAAATTTACATTAGTCATAGTTTGGAACTTGATTTGGAATATATTATGACGTAGGACAACCAGAATGAAACTAAAATAACGAAAAAATAAAAAATATGACCTGGAAGTCAGCACCTAGGGTAAACTTAGAGTCAGCACCAAACAAAAGAAAAGATCAAACAACCATTTTTTCATTCATCAAAATATCAACTAACTCCTCAAGGGGTACAATAGGTTGCTTATAAATGATTGTTAAACCCTAGTTCTAATTGGCTAGAAAACTCTAATTGCCTTCTTACAAAAATACTAATAGCCTAGTAAACTAATAGGACCTAAAACATAAAAATACAATTGACTTGCAAACATAAATAATACTAAATAATAATCTTTTTGCGTTTCCCGCATCATTCTTCTCTGGTTGGAGAAAACTCGACCTCGAGTTCTAAAGCGTTGAATGATTAGGATGTTGACAAGTAACACTTGCTTCAAGTCTGGAATCACCTTAGGGAGCACATGGAAAACAAAAACCTTGAATTCCACCACATCAAACTCATTTGGAATAACAAAATCAATGTGTGGAATCAGTATAATCTCTCCTTGGACCTTATGAACCATAGGAAGCATTATAGTTATAACCTCTTCGACTTCACCAAGATGTAGATCTTCAAGGACTGTGGAGGGTTGGTCAAAAGCACATTCAACAACTTCAACTTTCACATCATGTGCACCCTCTAACATAATACTCTCTTTAGGCATCATCTCTTCACCTTGTTGCTCTTCAATAGATTCTTTTCCTTGCACGCATGTTAAAGCAACACTTGTCGAGGCATGTACATCTGTGTCAACATTAGGTTTTAGTGTTGCTGGAGGATTCTCCACTACCAAGATATCATCATCGATGTTGTCTTCAATTGGGGCGGCAATAAGCTCATTGTGATATAGTATCCTTGGTTTCCCAATTGAATCGGTTTAAGTCTTCTTTTGCTTCATTTGAGCAATCCTATCTTAAATATTTTCCATTAACTTTACAGATAATTCCTTTAATTCCTTGGTAGATTGTTTAAAAGTGCGCTAAGGACATGAAATTGGATACGGATGAGGATTCATTGTGTTTGCTTCAACTTGAAGAGTACCACATTGAGATTGTGGTAGATACTTAGCTCAATAGTATGATGACAAATACTCATCACAAAGCTTTTCTTTCATATCTTCCCACACGCTAATGGCAAGTTTATACCTCATATAGCGAAAATATTCAAGATTCTCCCAAAACCTTTGTGCTTTACCTCTTAACTTCAACTTGACATATCTAACCTTTTTGTTATTTGCAAAATTTGCTTGCTCAAAGAATTGCTCCATCCCATTCATCCAATTGACAAAATCTCATGGATAAGTTTCATAACCATCAAAATAATGTGCTTCTATATGACCATGATTCTCTAAAATAGTGCTTCAACAAATAGTTTCTGTGATTTTCTCTGGACAAATCGTTAGAATGGGCTTCTAAGACTGTTCTCCCAAATACTGGCTTCAAGTGAATGGATCTTACTTGGACAAGTGGATCTGTGGATGAACAATTTAAAAGCCTAATACATGCAATGGGCTGTCACAACTACATTACTTTCTTTCTTTTCCTTCCTTTTGATTTTTTTTTTTTCCTTTTAAATGTGAAATACAAAAAAGTATAAGACTAAAATCTGCCAGTACACAATAGCACTTCAAACATTAAACACCACAAAACTAACAACACTAGAAACAGAGGAAACAACTAAAAGAGAAAGAAATAGTAACAGTCATGAAGCGGCGTTGGACTCATCAGCTAAGATGCAGCGTGGCTCGTCGGTGGTGCTGTTGGTGATGATTTCGATGGCGTGAAGACAGGGGAGACTACGACGGCACAAAACATGGAAGAGCAATAGCTGCTAGTCACGGGTCTTGCATCGGCAGTGGTCGACGTCCTCAGCGGTGATGGTTGAGGGTGATAAAGGGTTTCGGTGGCTGGTGGCTGATGGGTCTTGCAGCGGTGAGTGTTCATTTGTGGGTTTTAGTGGCTGATGAGTTTTGCATGGTTTTTTTTTTTTTTTGGTTCTGGATTGACTTGCGATGATGCTTCAAATAGATCAGTGTTTGCTTTGATACCAAATATGACGCAGGACAACCAGAACGAAACTGAAATAACGGAAAAATAAAAGATATGACCTAGGAGTCAGCACCTAGGCCTTACTTGGGGTCAGCACCAAGCGGGGAAATCACTAGGAGTTAGCACCTAGGGTAGACCTAGAGTCACCACCAGACCAAAGAAAAGACCAAACAGCCATTTTTTCATTCATCAAAATATCAACTAACTCCTCAAGGGGTACAACAGGTTGCTTATAAAGGATTGATAAACCCTAGTTCTAATTGGCTAGGAAACCTTAATTGCCTTATTACAAAAATAACCTTACTTCTAAATTAAAATACTAATAGCCCAATAAACTAATAGAACCTAAAACATAAAAATACAATTGACTTGCAAACATAAATAATACTAAATAATAATCTTCTTGCGTCTTCCGCGTCATATTAGCAAGAGGATTATAGTGTCTTATCGATAAGGACTATCCCAACAATAATTATATAATCCCATCTGATGAAAGATTTGAAGCATTCTCATGCATTCGGCTTAGATTGGTGAAAGTTTGGTTGCATTTCAATTTTCTTAATACCAATCAAAACATGGTGAGATTGGTCATAGTTATGCTTGAGGGAACTTGTATTTCAAAATTTGAAAACCAATCCATTTATGAAAGATCTTAAGCATTCTCACAAAATAATAACAATAAAGAAAATCATTTTTTTTTTGTCTTAAAAAAAAATTAACTAAAGAGTTTGTATGATTCTAAAAGAAAAAAATTTCTTCAATAATCAATTAATGCTCCATACTTAATAATATGGTAGTACTTGAATTTCAAGGAAGATCTCAAGACCATCAGCATTGCACAGAGGAGGCAAGGACCATTTATTTACTCTTGCAAGACCATGCTCCTTATTTCCCTTTCACCTCCATGTATTAAGAATTCTAGAATAAAACAAAAGATCAGTATTTTTTTCAAACAAATTGTGTATAAAAAATTAAGTTATTCTATTAAAAAAAGAAAGAAAAAAAGATGTTAGCAATGAAAGATAAAGTAACTTGCTCCTTTTTTTTTTTTTTTAGTAAAGATAAAGTAACTAATTTGAAAATGGCAACAAATGGCTATCTCCAACAATCACAATCCTAATTCTTGGAATGATCCAAAGAAACACACCCCCCAAAAAAGAAATCAAAACCATCTAAATTTTAAACATTTCTTCAAATGTAGCCACCACCAATGTAAAAACAAAGAAATATGAGATAAAAGAGGTGTTACCTTCAAAAGAATAATTCATTACCATAGTTGTTGCCAATATTATAATCTTAAACAAACCAAGACAAAAACCTTAAGATTAACAACTTTTGTTCTATTAGGACTCATAGCAAACTCATAGACAACTATAATCAAACACATTGTAGGCAATCTATTAAATGACTAAATAACATCAAGATGTAATATATAGAAATAACAAATAAAACTGAAATTTAGCTCCACAAATTGAATCATATTTGATTACCAAAAAGAGAAGCAGATGTTTAGGACCAAAGTAATTGCAAAAGTATTTTAAAAACATAGCCAAGTTTGGGACAAAGACTTTGAAATACCTTGGTGTCATGACCCATTGTAGCATCTAGACTCATATTAATCACAAACACAAACAAAAATATCATTTAAAAAACCAAACAAATGAACCACAATACTATGGGAATTCAAAAGCATTCATCGTTGATCCTGAGAGATGCCTTTTAAATTTCAAAGCATTCATTGAAAAAGAGGGGAGTTGTATTTCTAATTTGCGTTTGATTATTGTGGAAGGAGAGGTGAACTTGTAAATAGGCATGTCTGATATTTAGAGCATCCACAATAGTGGAGCTTTTTTTTAGCTATCTAGCATTACAAAATGCTACTTTATCTATTTTAGTTGTGCACTGTAGCAAGAAGCTAAAAAATTTTATCTATGGCACCACTACTACAGCATGCATTTTTGTGTTTTAGTGAAGCTAAAATAGCTATATAGCTATTTAGCTTCACTGCTGCTAATGCTCTTAAAGAAGAACAGAAGGTTTTATTTACCCAAAAAAAAAAAGCACAACATTTAAAGGTAAAACGCAGAATTCTAGAAGGGGATGTGAACCTGTGTGCTTTTAGATTTGGATGAAAATTATAAATTATTTTACTATTCAGCTTATTTTTGCTATTATTTATGGGTCTCACTGCACTTTTTAATACTATTCAGGGGCTCCACTGTACTATTTCAACTAACTTTTATCTTTATCTACATTACTTTCAGTAATAAGTTTTCAATTTCAGTAAAATAAATGGTATTGAAACAAACCCTAACATTTTATTCAAGAAAAAAAGAGAGGAGGACATTGTTTTTTTTAATGAGAGTGGGTGGTGGATAATTATAACATTGTACAGATGTAACAAATTGGACTTCAATTTCAAATTTGAATTGAACAATTGAAAAGATAATTATGGTGTGGTCTCCATATAAATCTAGACACATGACACAAAATTGAAACTCTAATTTGGAATTCTAATTTGTTTTTCCTCTCAGCTTCACCTCTTGTCTATTATATATATATATATATAAAGCCAATAGCTCATGAATAGTGTCTTTGGTTTATTCAATTGTTGAGCTTTTTTTTTTTTTTTTTACTTTGCTTTTGCTTTTGTGTTTTTTTTTTTTTTTGTTTAAAAAAAATCTTTATATATTTACTTTTTCAGCTTATGTTGTAGACATATAAAAAGTGGCAAATATTGTACATATTTGCCAAAAAATAAAAAAAGTGTAAATTTATATATAAAAAGCATGAATGGGAAAAGCTATAGTAGGTTTGCTATAGTAGCGCCAATGTGCTATAGCTACAATAAAACTACAGTAACTTGGTTTATTCGATCATTTGCACTGTTTCGCTACTTTTTTTTTTCACTACTTTTTTTTTCCCTCCAAATAATATCGTCTAGTCCACTCCTTTTTTTTTTTTTTTTAATATAGACCTGTTAGTCAACACAATAAATTGTCACATATTTTCATAATTGTTGAGATGCTAATTCCTTATAGGTCAAAATAAAATATCATACAAGAACCAACCACAACTAAAAATAAAGGTATTGAAAAAAAAGAAGTGCTACATCCACATTAATTTTGACAACACTTTCATAACAAAAGTATGAATGCGTAAAGCTAAGGTAGTAGCTACATTTTTTTTTTTGTTTGGTTCAATATGCATTGTTCACTGGCCTTTTTTCCCAGTAATATCGCCTAATCAATTCTTTAAAATATATATATAAATATATATATATAGCTATTAGTTAACACAATAAATTGTCACAATATTTTCATAATTGTTGAAATATTAATTCCTTATAGGTAAAAATAAAATATCATATCGGAACTAACCACAACTAAAAATAAAAGTATTGTTATACTGACACAACAAATTTCATAATATTTTCACAATTATTGAGGTGTCAATTTCTTATAAGTCGAAATAAAATAATAACATATAAGACCGTGACCAACCACAACTTATTTATTTTCGTGAAAATGTTGTAACACTTGTTTTGTGAATGTATAAAAGCTACTGTAGTAGCTATGGTACTTAATGATTTATTCAATATGTACTGTTCATCACTTTATTATCCCTTTCTTCTTCTTCTTCTTCTTCTTCTTCTCCTTTCTTTCTTTTTTTTTTTTTTTAGTCATCAGTTTGTAATCTTTTTTTTTTTAATATTTATATGAGCTGGCATATATATTTTTATACTAACATAACAAATTTCACAATATACAATTATTGAGGTGTCAATTTTTTATAGGTCAAAATAAAATATGAGATTATGTTTAACCACAATTGAAAATAAATGTTTTATGAAAACGTTGTAACACTTGTTGTTATCACAATATTTTTACAATTGTTGAGATCTCAATTTCTTATAGATCAAATAAAAAATTACTAAGTCCACAACATTTTCACATTAATTTCACAACAAATCATAGGTTGTAAGCTGTCATTGATAGATAAAAAAGTGATATAAGTCGTGGTTCCATTTTAAAATAAGCAACAACTTGCCATTTAGAATTTGATATGAAAATATTATGGAGATAGCATTTCTATAAAAAAAAAAAAAAAAAAAATGTATCAAACCTAAATTTACCACGACCGAAAATAAAGGTATTGTGAAAATATTGTGACATTTTGTTATATTCCTAGACTTCTTTTTTGGTTTAGTCAAATTTGATGAGCAAAAATTCATTGTTTCATGCACAATTTTATTCTATCGTTTTTTTTTTCTTTTAATGCATAGTTTTGAAGTGGTTGTCCCAATTAAAAATCAATAGCAATTACCATCTAGAATTTGTTGTGAAAATATTGTGGGTGTAGCATTACTCTAAAATAAAATTATAAAATATCATACCAGGACCCACCATAGCTAAAATAAAAGTATTGAGAAAATATCGTGACATTTATTGTGTTCCTGATTTTTTTTTTTTTTTTAGCCAATTTGTTGCTCCAAAATTCATAGTTTTACGGATAGTTTTCTTGGGTTTTTTTTAATACATTGTTTAACATAAAAAACACATAGTTTTACTAAAAAAAATTACAGAAAAAAGTACTTTCTTCCTTTATGTTTGGAGTAGTTTCATTCCCCAACTTTAAAATTAAATAATTTCCTCATTTATATTTTGTACACAAGTATATAGTCTCTGCTATTACTCTCTTAGTTAAATCCTAACAAAATCTTATGATTCATAGAATATTTCATTGTGAAATGTCTAAAATGCCTCACTAAATTTTAATGTCCAAAAAATTTTCTTTGTGTATTTTGAGTTTTATGTGTTAGTCATACTTAAAAGGTAAAAATTGTGATCTATGGTATTCTATTTGTTACCTAGAGAACATTAATTTATTAGAGGTTTAAATCTTCTAGATTTATAATTTTTTTTCTAATAGAAACTTCAATGACATGTGCCTTTTGTTATTTCTTTTATTTCTTAAAAATGCATTTATTAAAAATTAATTAAGCTAAGCATCGTAATTAGGCTCATAAAATAAAATGATAAAGAAGAAAATATGAATAACAAAATATTCATTGCAAACGTTTGTAGGTATTTAATTTGATGAAGAGTTTTAATTATAGCATTTATCATCATTTATTGCGAAAATTTAAATATTATGACAATATTTTATCAAAACTTAATTATTTATTGTTGAAAAATTACTACATTTGTTATCATTCTTAATAGATTTTTTTTGTGAGTAGATACTATTTTTAGTAAATAAGTTCTAAAAAATTATTATACTAAATAAATAGCCATATGTTAAATAACTATTATAAATTTAAGTACATAATTTGATACTACTTCAAACAAAATTATACCTAAATTTTTTTCACTCAAGAACAGCACTTGGCTTGCACGCAAATCTATATATATATAATAATAGGTGAAGCAGAGAGAAACTCAAATAGAATTCAAAATTAGAGTTTCAATTTTGTGCCATGTGTCATTCCAATTGTTCAATTAGAATTTGAAATTGGAGTCTAATTTTACTATACACGTGTACAAAGAAAATAATCAAAAGAATATAATATGATTTGAGGTTGTTTTCGAGAGAACCATTACTCTTATTCATTGTTTTTATTTATTTTTACGTAGGTTCATTGTTTTCTTAGTTCAAACTTCAAAGTGCCTAGGGAACTATAATAGGAAGCCAAATATGGAAAGTGGCCATGGGAATTGAAAATAAATTTCAAAAAATTAATTAAAAATAAAAAAATGAAAGAATATTGCAAGAGATGCACCACTTGGAAAGATCGAATTCCAATTAAAATTCATTGGACTTGGTAATGAGATGAGATGAAATTAATAACACATTAAACACTCATGTTTTGGGAATCGGTATTACCAATCTAAATGCATTGGACTTGCTTTGTAATAATACAACTATGAATGATGTATAAAAACACGCACAAATCCATTTCTCTATAAAAAGATATTGGAGAGAATTTCTTTTATCAGTCATGCAACTTTAAAGGTTTTTTCTTCACACAAATACCCATCATGTTACAAAATGACCCATCGTAAAACTATAACATGAGTACAACTTTGAGGGGTTTTTTTTTTTTTTTTTAATTTTAAAATTTTTAATTTCTATATAGATGTATAGATTTGCGTTTGACAAATTGATAAGGAATTTCTTTTGGGATCTGCTCAAGCCTGGCAAGGTGTCAGCATATCTTTTTACTTCTCCATAAACTGTAAACATGCTTTACTTTCAGGGGACCTTACGCAAGGGACACCGACTATTATCTACTCGAAACATATTTAAAAATTAAAATACCTTGTCTGTAGTATGTACATTCAAGTACCCAATTGAGGGAAAACAAAAAAATAAATAAATAAATAAAAACACTTCATTTAAAAGCAAAATGAGAGGATTGTAATTTTTTTCTAAATAATAGTTTTTCTCATACTATATAACTAAAATGTCTCTTTAGCAAATTATTTAGTTAATATAGTTTTTTTTTTTTTAACTCGATTTTACCAAAATTTAGTTCAAAGTCAAATTCAATTTCGCCAAAGCTAAGTTCCATGCAGGTAACTGCTATCATAGTATGACCAATGTGGAACTAAGAATTCAAATTTCATGATGTCACATAAGTAGTTACTGCATGAAACTCGACTTTGGCGAAATCAAGTCTTAGTTTAAACTTTTTTTTTTTTTTTAGAAACAAGTCTTAGTTTAAACTTGATTTTGGTAAAATTGAGTTTCAAAATAGATTATGTAACTAAATAACTTGTAAACTATAATCTTTAGTAATATAATTTGCAAAAGAAATAGGTTTAAGTTACATCTTGTGTAACTTCACTAGAGTTATACCTTTTTTGGACCATTGATTACTATTAGATCTAAGGGTCAAAAAACATTCATAATAATGTTATTATTATTCCCTAAAAATTAGTGATTTAGACATTAACTCTTTTTATCAAAGGAAAAAAAAAAAAAAAAACCATAGCATTAACTCTTTTTTTTTTTCTTTTTTTCCATATCATCATCTTCTTCATCTTGTCTTTCTTTTTGCACTATACTTTTAGGCTTCCATCATTCATGAAATTCTCAAAATTAAATTGTAAATGCAAGCTATCTTTATTTTGTTTTAATAAGCATGATTACCATTTTGCGAATTCAATTATAATGGAGGGAGTATCGTTTAGCCATTACTTAACCACAGTATATGGTTTGAAACTTTGAAAAAAGGAGAAAATTTTTTTTTGTTCATTTGAGTTTTAGCAGTACCTTGAATAAAATTTGTCATGAGGGTTTTAGAAATTATTAGTCTCAACAATCATTCTCTACTTAAAACTCAAAAGGAAATCTAAAGCAGAATTTTAGCTAACTCTCAGGCTCACAGCCCTGAAGATGTTAAAATGCCTCCAGTGCACGTGTACATCCACCAAATCCACTTCACACTGCTAGGCTAGTCAGAGAGACGATTCTCAAGTAAAACCTAAAGGTAGTATTAATAAAGGATTGACTACTAACACTGATGGTTAGCAGCACCACCACCTCTCCAAGAGTGATCGAAATATGAGTTTCATTTTATCAAAGACCACCCCCATACTTCTAATCGCATCATTATGGCATCTCCCGCTTCTAATTACTACAGTACTCAAAAGTAAAGATCAAAATAAATCACAACACCTAGCGACTCCTATAGAACAAGCCAAAAATGTTTCCCAAAAACAAAATACCAAACTAAATGATAGGAAGTGTACTCAAGGATAGCAAATACTAGAAATAAATACATTCAATGAGGAACCAATTATTACTTTTTAGCATTGATCAGGCTATTAAACTTCAAACCCAAGGAAATTGAAAAGTATCAATTGACGACAGCTGCATTAAAAAGAAATGCATCTTCATGAATTTGCCAATATTGCCACCTAGCACAAGGAACAAAAATAGCTTGCAATGCGGATTTACAACATTTACTTTATTAAACTTGCTATGAGAAACATTCCATCAGAGCAATGGAACCAAAAGATTTACTCTCAACAGCAGAACAAAGCCTTCGACAATGGAGGATGTCATGATAAGATATTTCTCTAAAACTAATGTGACTTTGGCCATATACTTCTAAAATATTCCAGTACCTCAAGACAAAATACTGTTAAGAAATCAATAGTGCTGGCCTAAAAGTACATAG
>NW_027069678.1:127200-133311 GCF_002906115.3 Quercus suber | reverse complement strand
GGAACTCCTTGAAGATGCATAGTAGTTTTGAAGGTGGCAATATGGTCAAAAGGATCTCGTGTCCCGTCATACGAATCTAAAGGAGGCATCTTGAACTTAGGTGGCAAAGGATGAGCATTGATGGACGCCACAAAGGGGGAATCAGTCCTGTGAACTAAGTCTTCCACAGGGTTTGTTTTCCTCATGTTTTCCCTCATCTCGTCCATGACCCGTCTCATTTGATCCATTTCTCTTTCTAAATGAGGTACCCTCCGTGAAACGGTACCTCTTGACTGATTTTCAGTTTCAACATTCCTTTCCTCCTCTTGACTCTGGGCCCGTTCTCCAGCATTCCATTCACGAGGCTGCTTCTTTAACTCAAGTTGTCTAGCCAACTCTTGGTTTTGACGAGTTAACTCTGCCATAGCAGCAGCCATGGATTGCATATGTTGGAATGAGGGTGGTTGCATAGTGGGTGCTGACTGACGGTCGTGGTGAGGGTTACTAAATGCGTCCCTACTTTGTTGAGGGCCTGGACTTGTAGCCCTAGATCTTGTCCGAACCATTTCAACCCTTGATTGGAGAAAGAAACTATAGAACTTAATAAACTAAGTTCCAAAGACAACAACTTTCTTACGTTTCTTTCCCACAGACGGCGCCAACTGATGAGTTCTAAAGGATCAGTGGGCTGAAAAATCTTCGGATGCTCTTGATCTTGAAGAATGAGTCCTGGAAAACCAAAGAAAATTAGAGAAGACTGGGTGGAGCCGGCCTTTAATTCTCCGATGGTAAAGTCAGTAGATTGAAGGGGAAAGAAGAGCCCTCAAAGACTTAACTTTTATCTAGAATTCCCAAAAAAGAGAAAAAGTCCCCAAACCTCTGTGTAGAAGGGTCTTTATATAGTGTTAGAAATCAGTTATTTCTCCTAATCGTCGTAGAGTTTGGAGGATTCATAGGGTAACTTCCTTAACTGTCATAAGTGTCATCTCATCGGAACTTGTGTTGAGATTCAATCAATATGACTCTTGGGTGAAAGTGTGTCAAGCGTAACTCTTGGTAAACCTCACCCGTCCATCATCAAGGAAGGATGAGGTTCATTGCTCACTCGTCCTTCATCGAGAAGGACGAGGTTCATTGCTCACTCGTCCTTCATCGGACGAGCGAATAGAGAATGAAGGAGGACGGTGATGGAAGGACGAGTGTACCAACCATTCGTTCTCTGCTCTGTACATTGCTATGGACGACCATATGGACGAGTAATTGACTTGGTGTTTTTCTTGCACCATCAGATACTATTTTTAGTAAATAAGTTCTAAGAAATTATTATACTAAATAAATAGCCATATGTTAAATAACTATTATAAATTTAAGTACATAATTTGATACTACTTCAAACAAAATTATACCTAAATTTTTTTCACTCAGGAACAGCACTTGGCTTGCACGCAAATCTATATAGATGTATAGATTTGCGTTTGACAAATTGATAAGGAATTTCTTTTGGGATCTGCTCAAGCCTGGCAAGGTGTCAGCAAATCTTTTTACTTCTCCATAAACTGTAAACATGCTTTACTTTTGTATGGGGACCTTACGCAAGGGACACTGACTACTATCTACTCGAAACATATTTAAAAATTAAAATACCTTGTCTGTAGTATGTACATTCAAGTACCTAATTGAGGGAAAACAAAAAATAAATAAATAAATAAAAACACTTCATTTCAAAGAAAAATAGAAATAAAAACACTTCATTTAAAAGCAAAATGAGAGGATTGTAATTTTTTTCTAAATAATAGTTTTTCTCATACTATATAACTAAAATGTCTCTTTAGCAAATTATTTAGTTAATATAGTTTTTTTTTTTTTAACTCGATTTTACCAAAATTTAGTTCAAAGTCAAATTCAATTTCGCCAAAGCTAAGTTCCATGCAGGTAACTGCTATCATAGTATGACCAATGTGGAACTAAGAATTCAAATTTCATGATGTCACATAAGTAGTTACTGCATGAAACTCGACTTTGGCGAAATCAAGTCTTAGTTTAAACTTTTTTTTTTTTTTTAGAAACAAGTCTTAGTTGGCACCACGCGACAGGTTCGACGAAAGAGAGAGAAGAATTGACATACATTGTGGTAAGGGTGAAGAGATTTTGAGGGGTATATTAGGGATTTTAAGTAATTATTAGGGATGTTTTGGTCATGTAGTTATTAGAACGAGACATTAGTATGAGTCGCCGACAATTCGTTGGGTCAGCCCAACGAAATGGAATGGAATTGCAAATCACACCTATTTTGCTAGGAGATTGGTTTTTATTTATTTATTTATGTATTTATTTTATTTTTTATTTTTTATTATTTTTAAAGGGAGAGGTTCAAGTTACATCTAGTGTAATTTTACAAAAATTACACTTTTTTTTACTATTAATTACTATTAGATTTAAAAGTAAAAAATAGTTATAATAATAGCATTATTACTCTCTAGAAATTAGTAATTTATGTATTAACTCTTTTTATTAAAAAAAAAAAAAACTATAACAGTAACTCTCCACCGTCTTCCGCGTCATCATCTTCTTCCTCTCATCTTCTCTCGCATCTTTCTTCTTGCACTATGTACTTTTAGGCCAGCACTATTGATTTCTTAACAGTATTTTGTCTTGAGGTACTGGAATATTTTAGAAGTATATGGCCAAAGTCACATTAGTTTTAGAGAAATATCTTATCATGACATCCTCCATTGTCGAAGGCTTTGTTCTGCTGTTGAGAGTAAATCTTTTGGTTCCATTGCTCTGATGGAATGTTTCTCATAGCAAGTTTAATAAAGTAAATGTTGTAAATCCGCATTGCAAGCTATTTTTGTCCTTGTGCTAGGTGGCAATATTGGCAAATTCATGAAGATGCATTTCTTTTTAATGCAGCTGTCGTCAATTGATACTTTTCAATTTCCTTGGTTTGAAGTTTAATAGCCTGATCAATGCTAAAAAGTAATAATTGGTTCCTCATTGAATGTATTTATTTCTAGTATTTGCTATCCTTGAGTACACTTCCTATCATTTAGTTTGGTATTTTGTTTTTGGGAAACATTTTTGGCTTGTTCTATAGGAGTCGCTAGGTGTTGTGATTTATTTTGATCTTTACTTTTGAGTACTGTAGTAATTAGAAGCGGGAGATGCCATAATGATGCGATTAGAAGTATGGGGGTGGTCTTTGATAAAATGAAACTCATATTTCGATCACTCTTGGAGAGGTGGTGGTGCTGCTAACCATCAGTGTTAGTAGTCAATCCTTTATTAATACTACCTTTAGTTTTTACTTGAGAATCGTCTCTCTGACTAGCCTAGCAGTGTGAAGTGGATTTGGTGGATGTACACGTGCACTGGAGGCATTTTAACATCTTCAGGGCTGTGAGCCTGAGAGTTAGCTAAAATTCTGCTTTAGATTTCCTTTTGAGTTTTAAGTAGAGAATGATTGTTGAGACTAATAATTTCTAAAACCCTCATGACAAATTTTATTCAAGGTACTGCTAAAACTCAAATGAACAAAAAAAATTTCTCCTTTTTTCAAAGTTTCAAACCATATACTGTGGTTAAGTAATGGCTAAACGATACTCCCTCCATTATAATTGAATTCGCAAAATGGTAATCATGCTTATTAAAACAAAATAAAGATAGCTTGCATTTACAATTTAATTTTGAGAATTCATGAATGATGGAAGCCTGAAAGTATAGTGCAAAAAGAAAGACAAGATGAAGAAGATGATGATATGAAAAAAAAAAAAAGAGTTAATGCTATGGCTTTTTTTTTTTTTTTTTTTTCCTTTGATAAAAAGAGTTAATGTTTAAATCACTAATTTTTAGGGAATAATAATAACATTATTATGAATGTTTTTGACCCTTATATCTAATAGATCAATGGTCCAAAAAAGGTGTAACTCTAGTGAAGTTACACAAGATGTAACTTAAACCTATTTCTTTTGCAAATTATATTACTAAAGATTATAGTTTACAAGTTATTTAGTTACATAATCTATTTTGAAACTCAATTTTACCAAAATCAAGTTTAANATGAGCACCACAAGCATCAGCTATGAATCCACACACTATGACCCCAGTCAGAACAAGACATACATGGAAGTCATTGTAGTTGTCTTCTTTTGCTGTGTGGCGAATTATCCATTTGAGAGCTGGACGTAATGCAAACACACAGAAAACTGTGAAGGCAACAGTTGAACCCAGTGCAAAGTACTTTCCCTGATGAAGCAATGCCATTGCCACTACCAGGAAAACCCAACAGCATAAGTCACTGATAAGAGCTGAGGTTAAGGCCGTCCGGCCAAACTCTGAGCGTAGCAGCTTGACATCTGCAAGGATTCGAGCAAGGTCCGGGAAATTGGTGCAGGCTAGAGCAACAGCCCAGAAGATTGCACCACCATGGTTGGATGCCTTAGGTTGAAGTATGTAAAATAAGCCATAACCAACAGGCATTGCAACGACAAAACCGGCTAGGACAACACTATAGGCCTTCTTCCCTGCACGTAGTATTAAGGTAAAGTCTGTCTCTAGGCCAACCAAAAACATATAGTAAACCATACTCAAGTTTGCCACTGTCTCCAATGTCATAATGCTCTTAATTGGAAATACATGGCTGTGAATGAACTGTGTGCTTGCCAATCCAGATCCGCCCAATAACACGCCAGCCTATCCATTTGAAATGTATCGATTTTATGGTTCAGATTAAAATTACAAAGCGAAAGGCATATGAGTATATCTAATGTCATGTCATTTAAAATTTTAAATACATGAAATAAAATCGCAGCAGTAAAATTGACTATTGTATGTTATTCTCTATCAATAGCTCTATGGGGTTTACTGAAACTAATATTCAAACACACGCTGAAATATGCTACAAACTTGATATTAAGAGCAGACAATAATACTTACAAGGATCTCAGCAACAATACGAGGTTGGCGTAGAGGTTTAAGGATGAGCATCACAATACGAATGATTAAAATAATGAGTGATAGTTGCAGGACGAAGAGAGGGAGAGAAGTCGCCAACGGATTTTCAGCCCGCCATAGGCCACTGGAACGGGTTAAGTTTTTTGTGTAACATATCTGCGTATTACCTACTCCGTATTTTATTAACTTCTCATCCTTGGTTAGGGCTGCACCCATTTTAGCTTCTTATGATATTGAATCTATATATTGATATACTATATCTCCCTCGATCAATTAGTGTCAAGAGTCTTGTCACTCAATGATATTATCCAATTCTCACACAGAGAAGAATTTGGATTCAAATCCAATATAAACTTTGTGGCAACGGCCTTATAACCCCGAATACAAAAAATAAAAAGTTGGGAGATATGAAAAAAGAGATAGATTGGAAGGAAGACAAACTGGTTGTTGACGATGAGAGAGTTTAGTTGTGAAGAAAGTTTGTAATGTATGGTTGTCCGGTAAAATTGGGTGGCATGGGGGGGGGTTTTTTCTTTGCTAGTGCTTTTGCTATGTAATTTGTTGTTAACAACCGTCCTTTCACCGTTTTAACATTCTGTTTCAGTGTTGATTTCATAATTTTTTTTTGTAGTTGGATGGGTTTTGTTCTTCTGTTGTGTTATTGTTGTTGACCGTATCAGTCTGTCCTAACTTATGAATACAAATCTATCTATCCTACTCCAACTTATATGCTCCAATAATTACAATAAGCCACGTGGATAATATTTCTTAAACCCTGATGGGAGTGCTAAACGGAGTCAGTCACCTCTGATTTTTTTTTTTTCCTCTCTTTTTGTGTATTCTTTGGGTCGGTTTGGTTAGAGGAATAAAAAAGTGAGATTATAGAAAATATGAAGATGATAGAAAAATGAGAGAATATAAGAGATTTAGTTTTTTCTCGTTTGTGTTTGGTTGGGAAGATGAAAAAGTAAAGAGATGGAAAACTTATTTATTTGGTTGAAAAGAAAATTGAGAGGATGGAAAATAAAATTAGTATAAATTTACAATTATGTCCCTATTAAATAAAACAAAAAATTAACACTTTTTAAAAAAAAAAAAAAAATGTGTATGAACACTTCATTTTTTTTTTTTTTAAAAAAGCACAAGCCAAAGAAAGATGAGCACAAAAAAAAAAAAAAC
>NW_027069678.1:87261-123286 GCF_002906115.3 Quercus suber | reverse complement strand
TTCAAAATTACTTTATAAATTGCTTATGCGCGTCATGTGATACTCATACCGTGTTTATGTCTGTTCTTCCTAGATTTTATAGAGCTTTTGCTTCCATAAATTAAACTAAATGTATAAGCTTTATAATTTTTCAATTTTTAAAATTCTATCGAAATAGTTGTACTTACAAAAAGTGAGCTTTAAAAGGCTATAATTTGAAAACTGCTGAAACAAATAAACCCTTTACGCATTGACTTGTAATGTGGTTATGAAAATTTAGTATTGATGGTTATGCAAACCTAGGAAACCAGACTACTTACTCGCATTCTGTGGTTATTGGGTCTTTTACATGGATTGTACATTGTTGAGGCCTCACCGATTTCGGTTCCTGACTCATGGATTTCAGGATTTGATAAATTTTTTTCTTTCAATGTGCTCTCTCATTTTGTGTATGCCTCAGTTTGGTTCATCCAAGTGAACTGAAACTATTACCTGCTTTGCATCTTTCGTTTTGTCTTTATAATAGAATGTTACATTGTAGAATATGGAAGCTAATTTTCTGTTCTCATGAATCTGGTTAGTTTTTTTTTTTGAAATGATGAATCTGGTTAGTTGGTAGTTGTCTATGTGAATTCTTAATTCCCGTCATAATAGGTTTCACACTGTTGCATTTACATGTGAATAAAAAAATCAAAAAAAAAAAAAAAAAGATGTGGTGTGTGTGTGTGTGTGTGTGTGTATCTGGTATCATTGTAAGGCATAGGTATTTCACAGCCCAATAATGTGGTATAGAAATTTTGATGAATAACTGCCATGACATCGTGGTATATTGGAAACAATTCATAGGCCTCTACTTACAGAAATCTCAAGCCTCCTTTGTGGCATACAAGATGTAAATTACTTGGAAAATGGGAATCTTATGTGCTTTCGGTTGATAATTTTCTTTTAGGGAAACTCTTACGTTTAAGTTTCAATGTGGACTTGCCAACAGGTAGCAAACCAGAAGAAACGAATGTAGCAGGAAACTTAGGTAACGCAGGTGGCGTTCTCATGGTATGCAGGATTTGTAATACGAAAGGTGTTCACTGGACAGCAAAGTGCCCTGACCGGTATCTTGCCCATCACACTGATGATCCTAGAGCCAACGAGGGAGCTTATGTGCCTCCAAGCATGAGACGAGGCGCAGAAAGACCCGGTGGATCAGATATGAGGCGCCGGAGTGATGATTATTCCGTTCGGGTTACCAATTTATCAGAGGATACTAGAGAGCCTGACTTGCTTGAACTATTCCAAACATTTGGCCATGTTATTCGTGCGTATGTTGCTATTGATCAAAAGACTGGCATGAGCAGAGGCTTTGGTTTTGTCAATTTTGTAAACAGAGAAGATGCTGAGAGAGCTATCAACAAGCTCAATGGGTATGGTTATGATAACCTCATCCTTCGAGTTGAATGGGCTACACCCAGATCAAATTAGAATATTGTTTTTCCGAGGAAGATAGCCTTCACAGAAATTTTGTATAGAGTTTCTGTCAAATTTTGCTAGTAGTGGTGGTTTTAGGTTTTTGGTTTTCTGTCCTGGAGTCTCTTTGTTATATTTGGCCTCTTTTTTTCTTTTTTTTTTTTTTTCTTTTTTTTTTGATTCAATGATATATTACCTCTTAGGTTAATTTTTTGAGTTAAATTCATCATTTGGTAGCTTAATATAAATTCTTTCGTTGTAGGGTTTCTAAATTTTATCTACACTAATTGCATTGTAAATCATTTATTTTGATCTTTACAACCCTATATCTCGGGTAGCTTTGAGATATTGGTAGGGTTCCGCTTGAGTTGAAAATTTGCGTACAAGGGATAGTAATATTTGACATGACTTACAAACATGACACGACTTTTTGCAAGTTAGTATTTAGTGTAAATGGGTAGCGTAAAAAATGGGTTGACACGTTTTAACATGATTAATAAATTGGTCAAATCCCGTTGATCTTCTTAGTACACAATCAATAAAAACAAAAGACCCAATCATATCAATATATCTATATATATAAGTAGAGACCTCATGTAGGAATGCATGAGATCCTACCATGTGGTGCTCTAAGCTTCTATTTAGTTTTTTAAACCTTTTTCATTAAGTTTTTAAACTATTACCCAATAACTTATAGTAACTTATTTTTACTATTAGTTATTGATATGGGTTAAGGTTGACAATTAGACCAAATAAATGTAATTCTCTAAAAACAAATGACTACCTTCTCAAAATAGACAAAAAGCCTAAGCCCAACCATTATGATTTATGACCCAAGTCAAAATTCTCCACCCACGTGTGGCCCAAGTAAGATAGTAATTAGTATTTAGAGTGTGAACTGTGAAGTAATTTATCTTTATCTTTTTTTCTTTTTCTTTTTTGTATGGTACTTTAATTTCAAGAAATCAAGTACTAGGTGAATTTTTTTTCACATTTTTTTTTCTTTTGTAAATTTTATATAATTAACTCGATTATAAATATTTAAAATAACAATTAGTATTTAGAGTGCGGATCAACTGTGGAGTGATTTATTTTAATCTTTATTTTTTTCTTTTTGTATGGTACTTTACTTTCAAGACTATGGAGTGATTTATCTTTATTTTTTTTTTCCTTTATTTTCTTTTTGTATAGTACTTTACTTTGAAGAAATCAACTACTGGGTAAAAAAAAAAAATTCACTTTTTTTCTTTTGTAAATTTTATATTATTAAGTGGATTATAAATATTTAAGATAGTAATTAGTATTTAGAGTGTGAACTGTGGAGTGATTTTTCTTTTTCTTTTTTTCCTTATTTTTGTATGGTATTTTACTTTCAAGAAAACAAGTAATGTGTAAATTTTTTTTTCACTTTTTTTTTCTTTTGTAAATTTTATATTAAGTGGATTATAAATATTTAAGATAGTAATTAGTATTTAGAGTGTGGAGTGTGGAGTAATTTTTCTTTTTTCTTTTTTTTTCTTTTTCATTTTATATGGTATCTTACTTTCAAGAAATAAAGTACTGAGGTTTTTTTTTTTTTCTAATTTTATATTATTAAGTGGATTATAAATACTTAAGATAGTTATTAGTATTTAGAGTATGGACAATGGAATGATTTATCTTTATCTTTTTTTTTTCTTTTTGTATGGTACTTTACTTTCAAGAAATCAAGTAATAGATAAATTTTTTTTCACTTTTTTCTTTTATAAATTTTTTATTATTAAGTGGATAATAATATTTAAGATAGTTATTAGTATTTAAAGTGTAGATTGTGGAATGATTCATCTTTATCTTTTCTTTTTTTCTTTTTGTATTATATAGTACTTTACTTTCGAGAAATCAAGTATTGGGTAAAAAAAAAATTCATTTTTTTCTTTTGTAAATTTTATATTATTAAGTGGATTATAAATATTTAAAATAGTAACTAGTATTTAGAGTATGGCCAGCAGAGTAATTTATCTTTATCTCTTTTTTTCTTTTACTTCTTTTTTGTATGGTAATTTACTTTGAAGAAATCAAGTATTGAGTAAATTTTTTTTTCACTTTTTTTCTTTAGTAAATTTTATATTATTAAGTGGATTATAAATAATTAATATAGTAATTAGTATTTAGAGTGTGAACTGTGAAGTGATTTTTCTTTATCTTTTATTTTTTTTCTTTTTTATAATACCTTATTTTCAAGAAATCAAGTACTGAGCAAAGTTTTTTTTTTTTCATTTTTTTTCTTTTGTAAATTTTATCGGATTAAGTGGATTATAAATATTTAAGATAGTAATTAATAGTTAAAGTGTCAATTGTGGAGTGATTTATTTTGCTCTTTTTTTTTTCTTTTCTTTTTTTTTTTTTTTGAATGATACTTTGAAGAAATCAAGTAATGGGTAAATTTTTTTTCCCACTTTTTTTTTTGTAAATTTATATTATTAAGTGGATTACAAATATTTAAAATAGTAATTAGTATTTAGAGTGTCAACAATGAAGTGATTTTTTTTTTTTTGGTACGGTACTTTATTTTCAAGAAATCAAGTACTGCGTAAATTTTTTTTTTTTTCACTTTTTTTTCTTTTGTAAATTTTATATTATTAAGTGGATTATAAATATTTAAGATAACAATTATTATTTAGAGTGTGGATCGAACGTGGAATGATTTATCTTTTTTCTTTTTCTTTTTCTTTTAGTATGATACTTTGAAGAAATCAAGTACTGGATAATTTTTTTTTTCTCACTTTTTTCCTTTTGTAAATTTTATACAATTAAGTAGATTATAAATATTTAAGATAGTAATTAGTATTTAAAGTGTGAACTGTGGAGTGATTTTTTTTTTTAATGGTACTTTCCTTTCAAGAAATTAAGTACTGGGTAAATTTTTTTTCCACTATTTTTTTTCATTTGTAAATTTGATATTATTAAGTGGATTATAAATATTTAGGATAGTAATTAGCATTTAGAGTGTGGATTGTGGAGTGATTTTTCTTTTTTCTTTTTTTTTTTCTTTTTCTTTTTGTACGGTACTTTACTTTCAAAAAATAAAGTACTGAGAAATTTTCTTTTTCTTTTGTAAATTTTATATTATTAAGTAGATTATAAATATTTAAGATAGTTATTAGTATTTAGAGTATGGACTGTGGAATGATTTATGTTTATCTTTTTTTTTTCTTATTCTTTTTGTATGGTACTTTACTTTCAAGAAATCAAGTATTAGGTAAATTTTTTTTTTATTTGTTTTCTTTTGTAAATTTTATATTATTAAGTGGATTATAAATATTTATGATAGTTGTAGGGTCAGGATTTGTAACCCAAGCCCAAAAGATATGGGATTTGAGCCCAATAAGCTCAATACAATGAATTTGTAGAGAGTAGGTGAAAGAACTGGGTTATTTGTGAAAATAAACAACAGTTACTCAAGATTTTAGAAAATAAACAAGTGCAAAGACACTTGAAATCTGAATAAACAGATGTCCGAGGAGATAAATTATTGTTTGAAAGGCTAGTACAATTCTTAGAGCTACAGTAAATTTTCCTTCCTCTTCTCTTCCTCGATTTTCCGATCCCCCTTTCATGAGAGGTCCTTTTCATTTATATAGTTTTCTTTCCGTCTATGTGGATCGTACACCTGTTCTTCATCTAAGCATTCATTTGAGTATATGTTCCATCAGGTATTTTCTTTGGTTCTCCATGAGTGGTGGTAGCTAAGACTGTACTGTTCAGGGGTCTTCTCTACATAAATGCGGCCAGAAAAGTTGTTGCAGTGCATTAAATGCGATGGTAATAGCTTTTCCCTTAGATATTTCTCTATTCTTATCATCTTTATACGTGTCTGGAGTTCATCCTTATCATTGGAACTTCTTGGAAGATTGCCCAAACGGCCCAGGTATTTGCTTGACCAGTACTCCTCATATTCGAGAAGGCTAAGCTCCTCAGACTATATTTCTTTATCATTTCCTTACGTGATTTTCCACTCCGGGGTCTTTCCCAATCATTTACTCCTTCTCAAACGTACCCACATCCTCATATAAGGCCCAAGGCCCAATATATGAATTTAGTTTTTATCCCCACAATAGCACTTCAAAATTTTAATTTTTCCCTCGCATCTGAGGAAAAAAAATAGAATTTTGATCTGTCATAAAAATAAAGGCTCAAAAATGTAAAAATACCTAAGTTTACATGTGTGAGAGCATAGATTTAGACGCTTCATTATTGGCGCTGACGCTTCGGTGTTTACGAAGCGTTATTAATTGCTCCAGGTGGTGTTATGTCTTTTGCATCCAACGGTGAGCCATTAATCCAACGGACGATATTTTTCTTCAGAATTTGGGCGGGATAATTCCCACTCATTTTCTGGCCCCTATATAAAGCCTCAAAGGAGATCATTTCTCCTTTACTTCACGATTTCTCAAACTCTCCAGCGAACACAAGCATTCAAACTTACAACACTTTTCAAATCATCAGTATCATTTCTTCACAAATTCACAAGAATCCTACTAAGGACTTAAGGACCACTCCCCAACCTAGTTTGTGTAAGTTCCAATTTCTTCAAACCCATTATTTTCTCCTCAGCCATCTTCCTCAGCCTTCAAATTCTCGTTTTCCCGTTATTTTCTTAGTGCTTCCTTCTTTCTGCTTATCTGAAATGGGTAGATTTAGGTATTTGGTGTATAGTCCTGCCCAGATAGAGATATTTAAAGAAACGTATCACATACCATAGGGCGTACACATGCGGTATTGTCCCCCAGAAAGACTATTAACCGACCGAGAAGTGGGAGAAGTCATAATCCCTGTCATAGCTTTCATAGAAGGGGGAATGACTCTCCTTATGGGCTCTATTACAAGAGATTACCTTCGTAATCATAGGCTTAGTCCCGATCAGTGTGCACCTAACGTCTTTAGGATCCTAGGAGCAGTTGATGCCTTGAACCGACACTTAGTCTTAGGGCTCACCTGGCTTGACGTAGTACATATGTTCGAGTGTCATAGACAAAAAAGGGCGGGATATTATCTTCAGTCCCGGTCCGACATCATTAGGCTCATATTCTGTCTTCCCAAGTCTAACAAAGGGATGAAAGACGACTATCTGATCGTTTTGGGAGCGTGGCATGACGGTCTTCATTGCCCAACCCAACTAGGAGAGCCAGGCGGGATATCCTAGACCTAGGTTCCCTAGAAATAAATTTAGGATCTTCGTCACTAGCGTTGTACCTTTTCTCTTTATATTCATATTTTACCTTAAGTTTCTGATTCTGTTTAATTCTATTGTGGTGTTAACAGATAAAAGACACGTATCTCCTCGGCTCAGCCTGACAAACGTTGTCGCGCTCAATTACTTACTGAGATCAGAGATTTTTGTAAGTGAAGACGGGCAACTTCGGGCCTCACATCTCATTCTCGACTTCAAGCCACTCTCAGACACGTTTCAACCGGTCGGCAACGCAATAAGATAGGGAGACCATCGTATAAACTGGATAGACGTTGCTCGGCCAAATTTTTTATCTTTGGTCGATCTTCCCCCTGTACCACATCCAGTCCCACAGGGTGTACCACTATTGGTCCCTCTAGCTCAACAAATTCCTTTTGAAGCAGCCACGGCAGGGGAAGGAACTGTTTCCTTGGCCTCTTCATTAGAGGAGCAGATTGAAAATTTTCGTTTTGAAGATGAAGAATCAAGGGAGGTCCAGGTACTTTATTTTGAAGAAATCAAGTACTAGGTAAATTTTTGTTTTTCACTTTTTTTCTGCAAATTTTATATTATTAAATGGATTATATATATTTAAGATAGTAATTATTGATAGGTTCAAAGGAATCAATGGGCTGGAAAATCTCCAGATATTCTTGATCTAGTAGAGTGAGTCCTGAGAAAACAAAGGAAATCAGCAGAGAAGACCGGTGGAAGCCGGCCTTTAATTCTCCGATGGTAAAGTTAGTAAATTGAAGGAGAGAAGAGCCCTCAATACTTAACTTCTCTAAAATTTTCTACCAAAAAGTAAAAGTCCCCTTACCTCTACGCAGAAAGGCCTTTATATAGCGTTAGAAAACGGTTATTTCTCTTAATCGTCGTAGAGTTTGGAGGATTCAGAGGGTAACTTCCTTAACTGTCACAAAGGCCACCTCTTCGGGAACTGCGTTGAGATTCGAGCGATACAACTTTTGGTTGGAAGTGTGCTTAGTCTAGCTCTTTATGAATTCACCTCGTCCGTCACTAATGAAGGACGAGGTTCACAGCCCGCTCGTCCTTCATTGGACGAACGTGTAGAAGGAGAAAGATGGTGGTAATGGAGGGACGAAAGTACTAAACACTCGCTCTCAGCTCTGAACATTGCTATGGACGACCATAAGGACGAGTGATTGAACTTGGTGTTTTTCTTGCACCATCAATTATTATTTAGAATGTGAATTGTGAAGTGATTTTTCTTTATTTTTTTTTTCCTTCGTTTATTTGTATGATACTTTACATTAAAGAAATTAAGTACTATGTAAATTTTCTTTTTCAATTTTTTTTTGTTTTGAAAATTTTATATTATTAAGTGGATTAAAATATTTATATAGTAATTAATATTTAGAGCATGGAATATGGAGTGATTTCTCTTCTTTTTTTTTTTTTCTTTTCATATGGTACTTTACTTTCAAGAAATAAAGTACTGAGAATTTTTTTTTTTCTTTTGTAAACTTTATATTATTAAGTGGATTATAAATATTTAAGATAATTATTAGTATTTAGAGTATGAACTGTAGAATGATTTATCTTTTTCTTTTTGTATGGTACTTTACTTTCAAGAAATTAAGTAGTAGGTAAATTTTTTTTTTCAATTTTTATTTTATAAATTTTATATTATTAAGTGGATTATAAATACTTAAAATAGTTATTAGTATTTAGAGTGTGGATTGTGGAATGATTTATCTTTATCCTTTTTTTTTCTTTTTGTATGATACTTTACTTTCGAGAAATCAAGTATTGGATAAATTTTTTTTTCACTTTTTTTTTCTTTTATAAATTTTCTATTATTAAGTGGATTAAAAATATTTCAGATAGTAATTATTATTTAGAGCGTGAACTATGGAGTGATTTTTCTTTATTTTTTTCCTTTTTTTTTTATACGGTACTTTAATTTCAAGAAATCATATATTGGGTAAATTTTTATTTCACTTTTTTTTTTCATTTGTCAATTTGATATTATTAAGTAGATTATAAATATTTAAAGTAATTACTATTTAGATTGCGAACTGTGGAGTGATTTTTCTTTTTCTTTTTTTCTTTTTGTATGGTACTTTACTTTCAAAAAATAATGTACTGAGAATTTTTTTTTCTTTTGTAAATTTTATATTATTAAGTACATTATAAATATTTAAGATAGTTATTAGTATTTAGAATATAGACTGTGGAATGATTTATTTTTATCTTTTTTTTTTCTTATTCTTCTTGTATGGTACTTTACTTTCAAGAAATCAAGTATTAGGTAATTTTTATTTTCATTTGTTTTTTTTTTTGTAAATTTTATATTATTAAGTTGATTATAAATATTTATGATAGTTCTTAGTATTTTGAGTATAGATAATGGAATGATTTATCTTTATCTTTTTTATTCTTTTTGCATGGTACTTTAATTTCGAGAAGTAAAGTATTGGGTAAATTTTATTTTTTTCACTTTTTTTCTTCTTTAAATTTTATATTATTAAGTGGATTATAAAATATTTAAAATAGTAATTAATATTTAAACTGTGCACCACAATGCAATTTAGTTTTATCTTTTTCTTTTTTTTTCTTTTTGTATAATACTTTATTTTAAAGAAATCAAGTATTGGGTAATTTTTTTTTTCACTTTTTTTCTTTTGTGAATTTTATATTATCAAATGGATTATAAATATTTAAGATAGTAATTATTATTTAGAATGTAAATTGTGGAGTGATTTTTCTTTTTTCGTTTTTCTTTTTTCTTTTTGTATGTTACTTTACTTTCAAGAAATTAAGTACTGTGTAAATTTTCTTTTTTCACTTTTTTTTTTGTTTTGTAAATTTTATATTATTAAGTGGATTATAAATATTTTGATAGTAATTACTATTTAGAATGTGGACTGTTAAGTGGTTTTTCCTGTTTTTCCTTTTTTTTTTCTTTTTGTATGGTACTTTATTTTCGAGAAATAAAGTATTGGGAATTTTTTTTCTTTTATTTATTTTTAAGTGAATTATAAATATTTAAAATAGTTATTAGTATTTAGCGCGTAGACTGTGGAATAATTTAGGTTTATCTTTTTTTTATCTTTTTCTTTTTGTATGGTACTTTACTTTCAAGAAATTAAGTACTAGGCATTTTTTTTTCATTTTTTTCTTTGGTAAATTTTATATTATTAAGTAGATTATAAATATTTAAGATAGTTATTAGTATTTAGAGTATGGATTGTGGAATGATTTATCTTTATCTTTTTTTTTTTCCTGTATGGTACTTTACTTTCGAGAAATTAAGTACTGGATAAATTTTTTTTTCACATTTTTTTTTCTATTACAAATTTTATATTATTAAGTGGATTAAAAATACTAAAGATAGTAATTAGTATTTAGAGTGTGAACTGTGGCGTGATTTTTCTTTCTTTCTTTTTTTCCTTTTTTTTTGTACTGTACTTTACTCTCAAGAAATCAAGAACTAGGTTTTTTTTTTTCACCTTTTTTTTCCTTTTGTGAATTTTATATTGTTAAGTGGATTATAAATATTTAGGATAGTAGTTAGTATTTAGAGTGTGAACTGTGAAGTGATTTTCTTTTTCTTTTTCTTTTTGTATGGTACTTTACTTTCAAGAAATAAAGTACTGAGAATTTTTTTTCCTTTTATAGATTTTATATTATTTAGTGGATTCTAAATATTTAAGATGGTTATTGGTATTTAGAGTATGGACTGTGGAATGGTTTATCTTTATCCTTTTTTTAATTCTTTTTGTATGGTACTTTGCTTTCAAGAAATCAAGTATAAGGTCAATTTTTATTTTTTTTCATTTGTAAATTTTAGATTATTAAGTGGATTATAAATATTTATGATAATTATTAGTATTTAGAATGTAGATTGTGAAATGGTTTATTTTTATCCTTTTTATTCTTTTTGCATGGCATTTTACTTTCTAGAAATAAAGTATTGGGTAAATTTTTTTTTTTTCACTTTATTTTTTTCATTTGTAAATTTTATATTATTAAGTGGATTATAAATATTTAAAATAATAATTAGTTTATCTATTACCTATCAAAAAAAAAAAAAAAAGTATATGTTAAATAGTTAGTTTGATAACATATATGTTTAATTAAATAATCAACAATTTCTCCGTAATATTCATCACATAAAGTAGTTATTGGATATGTTACCTTGCTTCGAAATATGTTTATTGCATAGAGTTGCAGTTGGATTTACATAACCTTTATCATCTGAATCACTCAAACACATATATGCTGGCTTCTTTAAGGTTCAGCAAAGAACAGAATAGGGTCAAGTTGGTGGTTGGTCCAGTTTCTTGTTTCTTCTTCAAATTCTAGTCTCTGCTGCTTTTAATTTTGGCAGAATTTATTTATAAAAAAAAAATGGTAAAGGAACAACTTAAGTAGACAGGCAATGTTTGGCTTTCTAATTCTCAAAAATAAATACTCTTAGCTCCTACCTTTTCCTCTCATCCCTTTAGTGAAATTGATTCTTTATTTCATTAAAGTCTATGTAGCAATTTTATACTTTTTCATAAAAGTATCCACAAAAATATGGTAGTTATTTTTTCCTGTCTGTGTTGTTTGGAGACTCAATACTTGACTCAGTCACCTTTGACTGTCACATGTTTCTCTTTAAAATTAATATTCCTGAGGTTCTCTTTCTCAAAACGATAGTGATTTTGAGGACCCTTATAATGGTTGGAAATGGTGACTTATCCCCTTATTATTGAGTTGTGTCAGTGCACATGAAATGACTCTTAAAAGGTCTACGCTATACTTTGAGCTTGTGATTTTTATTTAGATGCTGTTAACTTAACAATTTATAGATCTTATGGTCGGCTTAGTGAGTAATTAATTTAAAATTTAAATGATATTGGAACTGCAGGTTGCTATGTTTGTTGTTCTAGCAATGGCACTGCGACGAAAACCAGATGTGTTGATCAGTCTATTGCCTATAATTAAGGAAAGTCCAAAATATCAAGGACAGGATAAGCTTCCAGTAACCGTTTGGGTTATTGCTCAGGTGAATGTGGTGACAGTGGAAAATTAATATTCCTACTATTAATCATTCTTGTTATTATTATAATTTTTTAAACTAATATAATAGGAATTTTAAGCCAGGAATTGGGTTTTGGTTTTTATAGGCATCTCAAGGAGACATAGTTGTTGGGTTGTACATGTGGGTTTACTTTCTCTTGCCTATACTGGGTAGCAAGTCAGGCTGTAATCCACGGTCCAGAGACTTGATTTTACAATTGGTGGAGAGGTTAGACACATTTGAGAATGAAAATAACATCTATTTGTTATCTTATACATATTTTCCTTTTTGGATCTAACCATATCTATATTCCTAATTATGGAGCTTCATCTTCTCCTCACTTTTTTTTTCACCCCTTGAAACTAGAATTTTATCTTCCCCGAAAGCTCGGACCATTCTATTAAATGGTGCTGTCAGAAAAGGGGAGCGTGTGGTACCACCATTATCTCTTGAGCTTTTGATGAGATTAACCTTCCCAGCATCATCAGCCCGGCTAAAGGTGGGTATTTTTAAGAGAGATTTGCTGCATATTTCCTTATGGTATGTAATTTTTTAATGTATTTGTAATCTTTGTTTTGCTTAGGCAACTGACAGGTTTGAAGCTGTTTATCCAACTTTGAAAGAGGTTGCCCTTGCTGGTTCTCCAGGAAGCAAAGCAATGAGGCAAGTTGCACAGCAGATTTTGGAAATTACACTCAAGGCTGCTGGAGAAGGTAGTGACAAACTCATAATAGACAACTTTATTTATATAGACTAGTAAAAGTACATGAATCTAGGATTATGACTTTGTTCCAGAGCTTGACTTAGAAACTCACCTGCAGGCATCCCTGAGCTATCAAGGGAAGCAGGTGATATTTTTATTTGGTGTTTGACCCATAACCCTGAATGTTACAAGCAATGGGTGAGCATTTAAATCTTATCATTTACCTTTTTCCTTTTCTAATTTGAAACTGTTATCCCTAATTATGCACGTATTATTGAATCTTGTGTCTTTGCTTTGGAAACAGGATGTGCTTTATTTGGATAATCTTGAAGCTAGTGTTGTTATTCTGAGAAAGCTGTCTGAAGAATGGAAGGAGCGGTCTGCAAAACATCCTATCTGGGACACTTTGAGGGAAACTCTTCAGAGCTTTAAGCAGAAGGTAAACCTTTTTCAGATATTATAGAGAGGATGGTATGTTGGTTTGAGGACATTGAAATCCCTGTCACATAATTCTATGTTTTTTCTGCTTGTTGAAAACATAGTAAACTCTAAAGATATGGGCCTAGAGTAGCAGCATGTTTCTTATCTTCTCCTTCAACCTCCAAGCAGACCTCCATGGCTCTCCCTCTTTTCACCCAAAGAGGCTGAGGGAAGTAAAAAGCACTTAAGACTCTTATCAACCTCCTTTTTCTTTTTATGTTTTTGGATAAATAAGAGCCTTATGTCAACCTTTGTTGTTGTGATTACCATCTTAAGGATTATGTTGGATAGTCCAAATTTCTTCTGCCTATGATTCCATATACTGAGTTCATCTGGTATTTTTTTGACTTGAAAGATCTTTTGACATTGGGATTTATCTGATTAAAAGTAATTCACTATAATAATGGCTGATTACATGCAAGTGAAAGTAAACTAGTACTGTTGCTCACTTGTTTCATTTTTGTGGCTATTTAGAATGAAAAAGTTTTGGCAAAGGGAGATGCTGCTACTCACCATGAATTGTTGAAGGATGCAGACAAGTACTGCAAGGTGATTTTGAGGCAATTGTCACAGGGACATGGATGCATGAAGAGCATGGTCTTTGTGTCAGTTGTACTGGCTGTAGGTGCTGCTATTATGTCCCAAAGCTTGGAATCTTGGGACTACAAGAAACTGTCAGAAATGTTGAACTTCCCTTGAAATGTTCCGAGTTCATTCATGTAGAGTTTAAAAGCACCATTTACAGGCAGTACATGATGCGCACTATTGCCATGTAGGTTTAATTATGTCCGGCATAGTTCAGTTCTGCAGGATGGCCTGTAACAAAATGGGCCCCAAGTATGAGTAATTTTATTTCAATATCGTGACTAAATTCTATTGGGTTTTAGTGAAATCAGAATAGGAGCAGCAGCCACCTCCCCAACATGCGTGGGTGGGCTGACCATTTACAGAGTGTTGATGTGTCTGGTTTTCAGTTGTGGGACAGGTCAATGACTTGTTTTCCTTTCATAATGACTAATTTATAGTGGCTTTCTTTTCTGTTAAATTTTGAACATGCAAAGTGCCTATACATAGATGGAAATTATGGTGAAATCAATATATGCTTGACAGGAGTTTCAATTCCATACGCTCCTTTCTTGGTTAAATTTCTGTCTGTCTGAGGTCTTTGTGAAAATCCTGGGTTGTGTGAAGGAAGTATAACTTTACACAAGGTTATACTTTCTTGGCAGCACGTTAACATTTTATGTCTGGATTGTGGGGAGATAGCTGGAGAAGAGCAAGGGTGGTAAAAAGTTCTCGCTCTTCCTCTTCTCTCTCATTCCGTTCTTAACATACACAATTAAAGATGCAAAAGGCGTCTATGGTTTTTAAAGAGGTATCACTTTCTAGGCACCTTGCTGGGACAACAATTAGCTGCACCTGCACCTTCAGTTTTAAGGAAAGGTTGAGCTTTGTTTGCAGCAAAACTAGAGCCATGTATGGCATCCTGTTTTTCTCCTTGGTGGAAACAAATTTTTCATTGGAGCCTTGAGGCTTTTCTTAGCAGCACTGTTGGGACACATGCCCTACCATTTAGGCTAATTGCTAAAATATTGAGCCAGTGATAATCAAATGCTGGAGTACTTGACAATTATCTTGGCCTATCGGCGGCCAAAATGTCTGACGTGATGGCAGGCAGTCCTTGTCCTTGTGGAGCATTATAGTGTGCATTCCGGGATTTATGGGAGTTGATGAGTAAGATTTTGGTTTTCTTGTAGTGGTAAAGCCATCTTTTAATCCTGGAAGATGCTGAGTCATTGATTCACTTGGCCTTGCTTCCATACCAACATTTTACAACATCAAATTTCATTTCAAGGCATAGATCTTATTGAGGGTTTCATCTGATAATATTGAAAATTTTTATTCTATCGAAACCTTTGTTTACCTCTAGGAAAGCAAATTTTGCCTCAGGATTGAAGTAGGGTCGAAAGTCTCTCAATTATAAAATGCTGGGTTAGAATTAAAGTCCATAGGGAAAGTGAGGAGTTTGCATGTAAATCCATCTTACAGGGGTTCTGGACCGGACAATCACCTTTCCTTGCAACTTTTTAAATTAGGTGTACAGTAAGTGTCAGCTAGATGATTAGGACGTAATGGAGGAACAAACTTTATTAGTGCAAGCAGCTACCATAAATTGGAAAGTGCTAGAAATCATTGGCGTGGGTGAATGCGTTTCAAACAGTCTCTACTTTTTGTTTCTTGTGCCACATTGATTAGGAGTGAGCAATCTTTAGTGTTTATAAGTCATTGCCACCCCAAATAACATCTTCAAGTAGTGGGCATAGTGTTAGACTTGGGCTTGTCCATATAACCCACTTGTTTGATGGGCCTGGCCTGATACGGGTATGTAAAAAAAATTTAAAAAGTTTTGTTTCGCATGCTCATTGGACATTTATTGTGCTTAGTGGCAGTTGGGCTTTGGCCCGTTTGAGTGGGCGATGATCTTTGGTCCAGCTGTCGCCTTTTTTCTTTCTTTCTTTCTTTTGGGCTTGTTGTGATAGTGGCCATTGGCTTTGGCCCGTTGGAGTGCACAGTGACTGCTTGCTCCAGCTCTATCCTTTGGCTTTTATAACCCTAAAATACCTCTAATTTAGCTTAAGCTCTTTGCTTTACTCTCCACCTTTGTTCTACTCCTCTGCTCTTCTTCTTCTTCTCTCACAGATTTTTCTGCTCTTGGTTTTGGGTTTAAGGCAAATATAAGGTTCTTTTTTGGTTTTTTGTGAATGGGATTGTGTCAATCTTGAAGATTGTTGATATAATCTAATCCTAGGGATTTGTTCGGCCATGCAAGCCATTTGCATCGAGTTTTACTTTGGGTAGCAAGAATCAACTTATAAGGACAATGCCATTGTGTGATTCTATTGCTTTGTGAGATCTTTCTAAACTCTCTCTTAATCTTTTTTTCTATTGGTAATATTTAGGGTTATTTTTGAATTTATTTTTAGCCTGTTGGACATTTATTTTGCTTAGTGGCTGTCGGGAATTGGCTCGTTGGAGTGTGCAACGACTGTTTAGTCCAGCCCTATCATTTTTTCTCTCTTTCTTTTCAACCGGTTGGGCATTTATTGTGCTTAGTGGCCATTGGGCTTTGGCCCGTTATAACCCAAACAGGCCTTTTATTTCTCTTGAACTCTTAGCTCTGCTCTCATTTCCTCTCTGTTTTGCTCCTTGCTCTTCTTCTTCTTCTCCCACAAAATTTTCCTGCTCTTGGTTTTGGGTTTAAGGAAAGGCAAATATAATGTTGTTCTAGGTTCTTTGTGAATGACAGTGCATCCATTGAAGATTGTTGCTATAGTCTAATCTTGGGAGTTGTTCAGCCATGGATGCAATTTATACCAAGTTCTAATCCGGGTGGTACGAATCTAGGGGCAGAACCGGGAATTTCTCTTTGTGGAGGGGGGGGGAGGAGACTAACAATCACATTGATTCACAATTAACCCAAAAAAAAAAAAGACCTCAAAGTACCGCACAGTACATGCACACACAATCCCACACACACACATAATTCTTAGATTTTTAAAGGGAGAAAGAATGGATGAACTGGTGCTGAAGCTTCCAAAGGAAGACAATGCTAAAAGAGTAAAAGTCAAAGCCAAAAAAATGAATAGAGTGATTTGGGAAAGGGCAAAGAGACCGGACATGTGTAGCAGGGTCCAATTATTTTCTTGTGGAGGCCAAGTCTTCATAAAATATTTGTGAGTCCATATATTTACCTACTGCTACCTAATTTTTAAAAAATTTGTAGGGGCCTTGCCTCCCACAATGTCAAGCATGGTTCTGCCCCTGTACAAATAATTCTTTAATGACAACACCATTGACTGATTTAGCTTTGTAAGATATTTCTAACTCTCTCTTTACATTTTTGATATTGTTAATTTTTATTTTTTAGGTTTTCTATTGTTGAATTTCTTTTCAGCTTGGGCATTTATTATGCTTAGTGGCTGTTGGGCTTTGGTCCATTGGAGTGCACAGTGACCCTTTGGTCCAGTCCTCTCCTTGTTTTTTTCTTTCTTTTCTGTCAATTGGACATTTATTATGCTTAGTGGCCGTTGGGCTTTGGCCTGTTGAAGTGCACAGTGATCGTTCAGTCTAGCCCTCTCCTTTGCTTTTATAAAACTAGCAGATCTCTTATTTCTCTTAAGCTCTCTGCCGTTCTATTATGCTCCTCTGTTCTTCTTCTTCTTTTCCCACAAATTTTTCCGCTCTTGGTTTTAGGTTTAAGGAAAGGCAAATATGAGATTGTTCTTGGTTGGGAGTGCATCCATCTCGAAGATTGTTACTATAGTTTAATCCTAGGGAGTTGTTCTGCTAAAAGACCCATTTGCATTGAGTTTTACTCGGGTGGCAGTGGCACAAATCATCCTTTTTAAGGACAATGCTATTGCGTAATTCTATAATTTTGTGAGATCTTTCTAAACTCCCTCTTTAAATTTTTGCTATTGCTAATATTGAATTTATTTTCTGTCCGTTGGGCATTTATTATGCTCAGTGACCATTGTGCTTTTGGCTCGTTTGAGTGCACAATGATTGATTAGTCCAACGATATCCTTTTTTTTCTCTTTCTTTTTATCCCGTTGGCCTTTTGTTGTGCTCAGTGGCCGTTGGACTTTGGCTCATTGGAGTGCACAGTGATCGTTTGGTCTAGCCCTCTCCTTTGGCTTTTATAATCCTAACAAACCTCTTATTTCTGTTAAGCTCTTTGCTCTGCTCTCACTCTTTGTTCTGCTCCTCTGCTCTTCTTTTTCTTCTCCCATACATTTTTCTACTCTTGGTTTTGGGTTTACAGAAAGACAAATATAAGGTTGTTCTTGGTTTTTTGTGAATGGGAGTGCATGCATCTTAAAAATTGTTGCTATAGTCTAATCTGGAGGTTTCAACCATTAAAGCCTCTCACATTGTGTGATTTTATAACATTGTGGGACCTTTTTAAACGCTCTCTTTAAATTTTTGCCATTGCTAATTTTTAGGTTTCTATTGTTGAGTTTATTTTCAGCCTGTTGGGCATTTATTGTGCTTAGTGGATGTTGGACCTTGGCCCGTTGGAGTGCGCACAGTAACCATTTGGTCCAGCCCTCTCATTTTTTCTTTCTTTCTTTTTAGCCTGTTAGTCATTTGTTGTGTGTTAGGGTACTTTTTTTTTTACATCTAATTTTATTTGAGTACCGCCTATTTATACCACTAACAAGTTATTGGGTTTTTCTAAATATTTTTTGCTTTATTATTATATTAATCACAAATATTTCATATCTCATTATTTAAATTGGGTTATGATATAAACCATCACAAAAAGCCCAAAAAACTCAATATTTTTATCCAATTTTATTATCATTATTAAGCTAAGCCCAAAAACCGGCCCTATGAACCCAATACACACATCCTATTCTATTTAAAACTCAAGAATACTTATGCTTGACAATATTTGAAAAGCCCAAGGTTCAAATCCATGGCAAAACAATTCTATCAATGAAATTCAAATCCATAATCAAAGCCCATGATTTAAACCCATGGCAATTTATTTATCCAAAGCCCAATTCTCATTGGTAATATCAAAACCCAATTCTCATTGGCAATATAAAAACCTAATTCTCATTGACAATATCAAAACCTAGTTCTCATTGACAATATCAAAACCTAGTTCTCGCTAGCAATATTTAAAATCTAATTCTCATTGGCAATATCAAAGCCAAGTTCTCACTGGCAATATTTAAAGCCCAATTCTTATTTGTAACATCAAAACCCAATTTTCATTGGCAATATCAAAGCCCAGTTCTCGTTGGCAATATTTAAAACCCAATTCTCATTGGCAATATCAAAGCCCAATTCTCATTGGTAATATTAAAAGCCCAACTTACGTTAGCACTATTAAAAGCCCAGGCTAACTACTTGGCACTATTCTATCAAAAGCCCAAGGTTATTAATACTTGGCAAAATACTATATCATAATTATTTCACTTAAAAGTCTAATAATGAACAAATACTTTAGATTCTTAAACATATTATTATAATATTACAAGCTCATGGAATTTATGAATTATTTATTTTCAAAACACATGGCAATCATCTTATAAAAGCCCATGGAAAGTTATGATTATTAGATCAATGTCATTTATTTATTTCATATTATAAACTCATGTTCAATATCTATCTTACATCACAACATTCATAATATTTATTACCAAAACTCATGGTAATTATTCATCCTACATGTCCATTATGATTATCTATAGAGAAACTCATGAGAACATCACATTATTTTATTATAGTGGTTGTTACCATATTTATTTAAAACTCATGGTAAATATTATTCTCAAGAAAATATTGGAGGTCATTATTTAAAAAGCCTCAAAGAAAATATCATTTACAAAGTAATCCATAGCAAAAATTATGAGAAACTATACAAGTTGTTATTTAAAACCCATGGAAATTAATATCCAAAATCTATCATAAATATTTATTAAAGCTTATAGATTCATTTTATTTCTACTATCAACTAAAGCCCATGAGGAGTAAAAAACCCATGGCAAAGCATGTCTTTAATGCCTGTTTTGTAGGCCTAAGAATCTCATGGAGTAGGGAACAAGCCTAAGCAAAGAAAGGGCCATGTGGCCCTACTAAAAGTGCTGAAATGGAGCAAAGTTCCAGCCCAAAAAGGTCCCAGCAAGAGGCTTGAAAGTGGGCAACCAGCCATTTTTCATCCCTAACCAAAATACAACTAGAGACCCCTACAGGAGAACCAAGTCTTTAAGGATGAACTAGGGGCTGTCCCATCAGTTTTCTGCCACACTCTACCTAGTGTGAACAGTGCCCGAGGGTTGTCATATCAGCTGAAGTTTGAAGGATGATGGAATTCCATCATCTTCCTCAAGACTGTACCTCCAACGGAAGGAGAGCTAAAACCAAGTTATCCAAACCTCAACAAATTGATTTTATAAATGTTAAAAATATTCAAGACATGATTCATGTGCCAAGCCCATGAATCCTAAAGGGGAAAATTTGAAAACATGTTGTTTGGAGAGTATAAAGGGATCTCCAGCGGAACCCCCTGAAGTGGACTAAGAGTTTGACACTTGGGTTAGGGTGTTGAATCTTACTTCTTGGGAACCAAATCTCAGTTACAGCATTAGGATTCGTTCTTGATACATGCCTTAATTAAGCTCGGCTCCAGAAATCCTGATATTTAATGTAGTGGCGGTGCCACTCAGAGTTCCTAAGAACACCCTGACTTGAAAAAAAAAAATTGATATACAATAATTTAAATTTTTTTATTTGTTTACCCTTAAAAAAAAAATAGGAACACCTTCAAGCAATATCAGGAACACCCTCAAAATTTTTATGCCAAACAAATTTTGAACTAAAATCTAAAAAAAAAAAAAAAAAATTTGCAACAACCCAAAAAATGAAGAAGCCCAACATCAATCCTAAACAAATACCCAACCGGTCCAACCCAAACGTATTCTCAAAAAAAAAAAAAAAAAAAAAACCAACCAAAACCCAATATGAATACGCGTAAGGCGTTGTCATTGATGAGCCTCATCAGATGAGTTCGCTGCCATTCCATAGTAGCTTCTTCAATTTTCTTCTCTTCCTCATTGTGACTCTCTTTCTTTTGGCATTTCTGGTGCGGGTTTCTAAACAAAATGTTAGCAGAGAAACCCAAGGAACAAGAGGTCAAGACTCAAGATGACTTCCACTGTTTCACACCTACTCACTTTCTACTTCTTATTAAATGCTTCTTTTATTTATTTATTTATTTTTTACAAAAGTTACTAATGGGCGGACAAACCAACGTGGTTTATCTGCCACTCTTTTACTTTTTTTATTTTTTATTTTTTGATTTTTGTTTTAATTTCTTAGAAAATCATTTATAGTTTTTTTATTTGTTTTCTTTTTTACCACTCCTATGTAGAAGGCTTATTATGCTTTTTAATTTTTATTGAGTTGTGAAATTAGCTTAAAATAATTTGAAAAAAAGAGGTAAAATTTTGAAATGTAATTTTTTTTTTTTGAGAAACATTTTGAAATGTAATTAGATATATTAATTTATATAGAATTTTTTTTAGACTGCTAGTAGTTAGTAATGAAAAAATAATGAAGCAACTAAACACCAATAATTAATAATTTAATTAACTAATACATTATAAAAGACAAACAAATTAAATTATGTTAGGCTAAACAACAATTAACAATTTAATAATTAATGAAACAACAATACAACAAATTATAGTTTATAAAAACAAACAAATTTATGAAACAATTAAACAACAATAATTAATAATTTTATTAATATTTCAAATGAATTTATAGTTTATTGTTTAGGTACCTTTGTTCATTTCATTTCTTTTCATTTTTTTTCCTTTTGAGGTTTTTCGGTGTATAGAATGGGAATTTGTTTTGGTTTTAAAAACTTTTTTTTTTTAAGCACAAACTTCATGCTAGCCAAATCTTGAATTTCGGTCGGTATTTACCGAAACGTCCCGAAACACTTGAAATGACTCGAAATTTTTTCAAAGTGGAATAGGAACACCCTGGACAAAANGGGGGGGTGGGGGGGGGGGGGGGGGGGGAGCTACCCTCTCTGAAACTCTGGGTTTGTTTGCTATTTTGCTCGTGGTTTAGCTTCTCTCAAGCTCATCACTCATCTAATCTCAGATACTCTCTTCTCCCTTTCAGAGAATCACAGCCCATAAATGTCTCTCAACTAGTCATAAACTGACCACCACACACAAAAAACCTTAATCTTAGCATTCATCCCATCTCGCTCACTCAAAAATAGCTCACATTTATCTCATTCATGCCTTATAAATACACACTCACCAAAATCTTAGTTTAATACTTGCTACACTAAGCTGGGGATCTTTCTCTCCCTTCATTCCATCCTATTTTTTTTCTCTTTTATTTGTAACTATAGTGCCTTTAATCCTTGTTTATTATTATCATGATGAAGGCCATAATATTTTGGATACTATGGAAGTTTTCCCTTATGTTGAAATAATAATAATAAGGAAAACATATGATTTTTACCATGTAAACACACTTATTAACCTGGAATTACTCTACCGTTGGAGATAATACTGTATTGCTTAAAGACTGATTTGAACTATGATGCTGTAAAAGGACTAATAATATAACAAACTAACAACAGTAATGTGTTTATTGTGTTTTATTGTTGTCTTCTTGTTAGGGTGCAGTCTCTATCTCTTGCTTAGGTAGACTTAAACAACACCGAAAGCATTTGGGCTTTATTTCAAGGGCCCATCGTCGAATTTCGACTTGGCTACCCTATATTCTATTTGGAAACATCAAAATTTTCCCCTCGACATTGTGGTTAGTGGCCATTGGGCTTTGGCCTATTGGAATGCAAAGCAACTGTTCGATCTAGCCCTCTCCTTTGGCTTTCATAACCCTAACAAATCTCTTATTTCTCTTAAGTTCTTTGCTCTACTCTCACTCCCTGCCTCTCTATTTTGTTGTTCTTCTTCTTCTCCTACAGATATTTCTACTTATGGTTTTGGGTTTAAGTAAAGGCAAATATAAGGGCGCATTTGGTAGATTAGAATGGTAATTACATAGGAATAAGAATATGTATTGCAAAGAATACAAGAAGTTGTAATGTAATACTTATTACTATTCAATTGTTTAGTGACAACACAATAATAGAATCTTGGAGACAATGGAATGAAAGCATTTTAAATCAAATTTAAGATATATTTTAGGAAATATCTTACTTATATAATTATATTTTCTAAAAAATAATTGATAATTATGGAAAATCAGTGGGTTGAAAATCTTCGGGCTTCGACAATCTTGAAGATTTTATCCTGTAAAACCAAATTCAGTCAGAGAAAAGACCGGTGGAGGCCGGTCTATGGTCCTCCGATGATGAAGTTAGTGATCTGGAATAGAGGAAAAAATTTCTAAGAGTTTATTCTTCTCTTCTCAAAAGGAAAAATACTAGAATCCCTTACCTCTACGTAGAGAAGCATTTATATAGTGCATGGAACGGTTATTTGCTCTGATAACCGTTCCTATTGTCGAGGAATTCACCAAAGTTGGAGGTAACTTCCGTAACTTCCATGGAAGTTACTTTAACTGGTGCCTTATCACAAACAATGGAGGTTTTGGTTTATAGGTAAGGTCCTAAGTTTAGAATATTTGGCTCGTCCGTCCCCAATTAAGGGCGGACGTGCCTCAGCATAAACATGCTTGCCTCGTCCGTCCTTCGGGACGGATGAGGCCTCGTCCGTCCTCTCCCAATTTAAGACGGACAAGGCTTGATGGGTACGGACGAGGCTTGATGGGTACGGATGAGGCAATGTGGTTGCGCCCTTCCTTCCATCTTTTTCCTAGGACGAGCCATATGGACGATTTTAGAGGTAGTATTTTATAGCATCATCAATAATATTTTTTAAATTTGAAAGAGAGATTAATTATTTTTTATGATTTTTTATTTTCATAATTGTTATGTGCATATGGAAAGTTTGTTTGTTTGGAAATGTATTAATTTTAGAAATTAATACATTTGAATAACTATTCATAAGGAATGATTATTCTCTGTAATAAAAACATAACCAAACTACTGAATAGCTAAACTATGTGAATAACTATTACATTACAGTGCCTATTACAGTTTACCAAACATATCCTAAGGTTATTTTTGGTTCTTTGTGGTTGAGAGTGCATCCATTTCTAATTCTGGGTGTTGTTTGGCCAAGAGACCCATTCCCACATAAGTATACTCTAGGTGGCACAAATAAACTTTTATGGACAATGCCATTATGTGATTCTATACTTTTGTGAGATCTTTCTAAACTCTTTCTTTAAAATTTTTCTATTAATTGCTAATTTTTGATTTTTCTGTTGTAGAATCAAAACTTGTTCTACATAGCTATATTTTTCCAACATAAATTACATAAAGAGAGAGCTAAAGTTTGAGGTTTCAAAGCTTGGTAGAAGAGGAAATCTGTTTTGTTGGCTAACAGTTGTAGAAAAGGAAACCCGTTTTGTTGGCTAACAGCTGTAGGCATTTTCTGTTTGCATCTCTAATAGTTGATACAAGTCACCATTAGTATATTTGAAAGAGACTCCATAACTAAATCGTGCAAAATTTCAAAAACTTTTTATTCATCTCAATTTTTTTTTTTTTTTTCCCTTTTGTGAATTTTATATTGTTAAGTGGATTATAAATGTTTAAGATAGTAGTTAGTATTTGGGGTATAGACCATGGAGTGATTTATCTTTATCTTTTTTTATTATTACTATTGTACTTTACTTTCAAGAAATCATGTATCGGATAAATTATTTTTTTTGCCTTCTTTTTCTTTTGTAAATTTTATAATAACAAGTAGAATATAAATATTTAAGATAATAATTAGTATTTAGATTGTGAACTGTGGAGAGATTTAACTTTATCTTTTCTTTTTCTTGTTCTTTTTGTATGGTACTTTACTTTCACGAAATAAAGTACTGAGTAAATTTTTTTTTCTTTTATAAATTTTATATTGTTAAGTGGATAATCAATATTTAAGATAGTTATTAGTATTTAGAGTTTGGGCTATGGAGTGACTTATCTTTATTTTTTTTTCTTTTTGTATAATACTTTATTTTCAAGAAATCAAGTACCGAGTAAATTTTTTGTCGCCTTTTTTCTTGTAAATTGTTTATTATTAAGCGGATTATAAATATTTAAGATTGTAATTAATATTTATAGTATGGACTGTGGAGTGATTTATCTTTTTCTTTTCTTTTCTTTTTGTATGGTACTTTACTTTCAAGAAATCAAGTACTGGGTAAAAAAAAAAAAATTCCCCTCTTTTTTTCCTTTGTAAATTTTATATTATTAATTGGATTATAAATATTTAAGATAACAATTATTATTTAGGGTGCGGATCGACTGTGGAGTGATTTATCTTTATCTTTTTTTTTTCTTTTGGTATGATACTTTACTTTGAAGAAATCAAGTACTTGGTATTTTTTTTTTCATTTTATTTCTTTTGTAAATTTTATATTATTAAGTGAATTATAAATATTGATGATAGTAATTTGTATTTGGTGTGTGAACTGTGGATTGATATTTTTTTTTTTTTTTGTATGGTACTGTACTTTCAAGGAATCAAGTACTAGGTAAATATTTTTTTTCATTTTTTTTCTTTTGTAAATTTTGTATTATTAAGTGGATTATAAATATTTAAGACAGTAATAGTATTTAAAGTGTAGAGTGCGGAGTGATTTTTTTTTTCTATGGTACTTTACTTTCAAGAAATAAAGTGCTGAGAAATTTGTTTTTTCTTTTATAAATTTTATATTGTTAACTAGATTATAAATATTTAATATAGTTATTTGTATTTAGAGTATGGACTATGGAATGATTTATCTTTATTAGTTCCCTTTTGTTCGGAGGTGACACCCTTCATCAAACTCACCCCAGGAAACACCATGAAGAGATAAAGACCACTGGAGCAGTCACCTCCACATTAATGAGGTGTTTCCACCTAATATCTGTCACATTAAATATTGATTGACTGGCTTGAACAGTAAAAACACCCCTAAAGTCCTATTTCATACATCTAAATCTTGAAAATTAAAATGATAAAATTAAAATTACCCTAAACATTAAGGGTTTAGATTTTTTAAAAATATTATATTTATAAATCTTTGTGGCTTAGAAAAAGACGAAAAACACAAAATTCTCTTTTTAGCTCGTTGGGTCCGGAATTACATTATAAAAAAAGCCCAACTCAAATTAAAACTTTAAAAGTGTAACTTACCCAGCAGCCCAAATGAGCAAATCCGAAACTAAAACGCCACCGACTCTCAATGTCGGTTCGTGTGTGAAATAAAACAGTTCGAAACCATCCAGACTTTACAGAGTAACAACAACAAACACATACTCAAATCACAGAGCGAAACCATGGCGATAGACAAATTAAGCAACGATCCGAACCCGAACCAGAACCCGAAGCCGAAGCAGAAAAAGTTCCAGTGGTGCGAGCTAGTTGATGAGGACGATGGGAAGGACTTGGATTTTCTGTTGCCGCCTCGGCAAGTGATTGGGCCGGACGAGAGGGGAGTGAAGAAGGTGGTCGAGTACAAGTTCGACGACGAAGGGAACGAGGTGAAGAAAACGACGACGACCCGGGTCCAAAAGTTGGCCGAGACCCAGTTGAGCAAACGAGCCATGGAGCGCAGGGCCTGGCCCAAGTTCGGCGACGCGGTCCATGACGACGTTGGTGCTCGTCTCACCATGGTCTCCACTGAGGACATCTTTCTTGAACGCCCTAGGCCTCATGGTTTGTCTTCTCTCTCTGTGTGTGTTTAATTTTTATGTGTTGGTTTGGTTTTGATTTCTTTAATATTTTTAGTCTATTTTTCAAGGGTGTTTTGGGTTCTAGAACTGTGAAAGAATTGAACTAAACTAGGCTTAATGGTTGTGATAAAAAAAAAAAAAAAAAAACTAGGCTTAATGGTTGAATTATAAGTATTTTATGCTAAGAAAGTACGAACACTTCACTTCATTTAAAGTGCTTTACTCATATGATCATATCACATAATTGTTCAAAAATTACTTTACAAATTGCTTATGCCGCCATAACGTACTCATACCGTGTTTATGTCTGTTTTTCCTAAATTTTTATGGAACTTTCGTTTCCTTAAATTAAGCTAAATATATAAGCTTTAGAATTTTTCAATTTTTTTAAAATTCTATTGAAATAGTAGTACTTACAAAAAGTGAGCTTTAAAAGCTATAATTTGAAAACTGCTGAAACAAATAAACCCTTTACGCATTGACTAGTAATGTGGTTATGAAAATTTAGTATTGGTGGTTATGCAAACCTAGGAAACCAGACTACTTACTCGCATTCTGTGGTTAGTGGGTCAGGCCTCACCGATTTCGGTTCCTGACTCATGGATTTCAGGATTTGATAATTTTTTTCTTTCAATGTGCTCTAACATTCTGTGTGCGCCTCAGTTTGGTTCATCCAAGTGAACTGAAACTATTACCTGCTTTGCATCTTTCGTTTTGTCTTTATAATAGAATGTTACATTGTAGAATATGGAAGCTAATTTTCTGTTCTCATGAATCTGGTTAGATTTTTTTTTTTTTTTTGAAATGATGAATCTGGTTAGTTGGTAGTTGTCTATGTGAATTCTTAATTCCCGTCATAATAGGTTTCACACTGTTGCATTTACATTTGAATAAAAAAATCAAAAAAAAAAAGGATGCGGTGTGTGTGTGTGTCTGTCTGGTATCATTGTAAGGCATAGGTATTTCCCAGCCCAATAATGTGGTATAGAAATTTTGATGAATAACTGCCATGACATCGTGGTATATTGGAAACAATTCATAGGCCTCTACTTACAGAAATCTCAAGCCTCCTTTGTGGCATACAAGATGTAAATTACTTGGAAAATGGGAATCTTATGTGCTTTCGGTTGATAATTTTCTTTTAGGGAAACTCTTACGTTTAAGTTTCAATGTGGACTTGCCAACAGGTAGCAAACCAGAAGAAACGAATGTAGCAGGAAACTTAGGTAACGCAGGTGGCGTTCTCATGGTATGCAGGATTTGTAATACGAAAGGTGTATATATATATATGTGTGTGTGTGTATATATATATATATATATATATGTATGGAGATAAAGGATCTCCTTGTCTTATGCCCCTAGAAGGTTCGAAGGGTTCAAGCATTCCTCCGTTCACCAAAATGGAGATCTTAGTAGATAAAATGCAGCTCATAATAACCCGGGTCAGCTTAGGAGGAAAATGAAAAGCCTGTAACACTTTGTGGATAAAATTCCATTCTAGCCTATCATAGGCTTTCTTTAAATCCAATTTAATTGCCATGAACCCCATTTTGCCTTTCTTACCATCTATAGAATGAAATAGCTCTTGAGCAATGATAATATTATCAAGACCTCTTCTTCCTGGAACGAAGGCCGATTGAACTGGAGAAATTAAATTAGCAAGAAGAGGTCTAATACGGGCCATAATAATCTTTGAAATGATTTTATATACAAAGTTACAAAGACTAATAGGCCTGTAATTATTTAAGGTCTCAGGACTTTGGCACTTCAGAATCAAAGTAACAAGGGTTTCATTCAGGAAACTCAGAATGACTCCTTTGATGAAAACTTTCTTGATCTCATTACAAACTGAGTTCTTCACATCAGCCCAAAAATGTCGAAAGAAACCCACATGTAAACCGTCCGGTCCAGGGGCTTTAAAAGCCTTAAGAGACCACAGACCAGCCCTTATTTCTTCTTCTGTTACTTCAGTTTCAATTCTAGTGCTATCCTCCTCTGATAAAAAACTACAGGCAAACTTTGAGACCTCCGAATTAATTGGAGAAAAGGATGATTCAGTGGAATACAATCTTTGAAACCAAAATTTAATGTGATCCTTTACCTCCAAATCATTTATGATCCAGTTTCCAATAGAGTCTTTTATACATCTAATTTTATTTTTATGATGTCTCACCATAGTAGTAATATGAAAAAAATGAAGTGTTACGATCCCCAAAATTAGCTGCATTTAATCTTGACTTAAGAGCCCAGCACTCCTCTTCTTGGAGCACAATTAGAGAATATTCCTCAATCAACTTCTTCTCCAAATCCAATAAGAAATCAGTGGGATTTTCAGCCAAAGCGTTTTGAGCCCCATTCAATCTGGCAAGGGTTCTTTTTCTTTCTAGCAAACAAATTTCCAAACACTTCAGCATTCCATTTTTTTTTTGCTCTATTAGTAAAGTCTGAAATGGCCGTATGTAATCTTCTATTGTCTGGCCATGCTTGCTGCACCACTAAAGGGAAATCTAGATGCAGTAACCACATTGTGTGAAATCGAAATGGTTTAGTAAGATGACCCACTTCTTGCCTACATAACTCCAAAAGAACTGGGCAATGGTCTGACCAAGTTCTAGGTAAGTGAGTCACCGTGGCATCTGCATATAGTGTTCGCCATATTGGGTTAGCAAAACATCTATCAATTCTTTCAAAAATAAGGTCAGTAATGGGCCTACAATTCGTCTAGGTGTATTTTGGGCCCGCAAAGCCCAAATCCAACATATTGCATTCATCCAGACACTCTTTGAATTCTAATGCTTTGTTAAGATTGACACTATTCCCGCCAAACTTATCTTCCCCACTCAGCAGCTCATTAAAGTCACCCAACATGAGCCAAGGGAGGTTATGAAGTTGACTAACCATTTTCAAATTATTCCAAAGAATTCTTCTTTCTGCTATCCTAGGACTAGCATAAATAGCTGAAATAAGCCAAGATAAATTAGAGGAACGCACCTTAACAGTTGCATGGATTTCCTGCTCCATAGTTGATAGCAGAGTGATCTCCATATCTTCCATCTTCCAGAGAATCCAAAGACCTCCAGCATACCCAATTGTATCAGTTACAATGCTCCCATCAAAAGGCAGGTCTTCAATAATTTTTTTCGCCCTATCACCCCCTCCCTCGTCTCCGTTATCACCAGAATAGAAGTTTGATGATTGACAGCCATTTCAAAAACTCTTCTTTTGAAATCTGCATTCAATGCTCCTTTGCAATTCCACAGCAAAATATTCATTTGGACAAATTAACCCAAAGGAACCTCAATCTCCATAGGATTAGTATTCATTACAGCTGCTTCCATCATACTCCATCCCATCCTCCTAAGTATATCCTTGGACCCCATCCAATCTGGTTTCCATATCATCATATATTTGAGAATGCCTGCTATGTCCTCAATACAACAAAGGAGTACATTGCATCTCCACACTGGAGCAAGAATTTGGATGAGCTTCAGGGTCGGGTGATTCCCCATATGAGTAGTGACTGCTCCTCTGAAATCAACCAGCTTTCTTTCCTAGATGATCCAACCTGATTCGTCCCAATGGGGCGTGACTGATGGCCGCTGTTGCCTGCTCAACTCCTCCGATGCCGCTGTTGAGACCGCTGGAACATCCGTGAGGAACTTCCACCACAGGTTGGGTGTGAGGTTCCAAGTGGGATGGTCCAGTGCAAGGTTCCCTGATTTGATGCTTGTTGGGGTTAAGGAAAAAATGTGCTTCCACGCTTGCCCCAACTCCTCCTCGAACCAACCCGGCTTTTCTATTGAATTGGCTCGGATATGTGCGATCACCTCGTCCGAAATTACCACAATTCTGTTCTGATACCACATGGCCCACTCGGATTGAGGTAGTGGGTTCACTCCCAGAAGAAAACTTTCCATTCTCAAGCTCATCAGTTCCTGCAATCTCACTATTACCTCCCAAGCTTGAAGTGAAGCGTTTCTGAGTTCTGGAACCTTTGAGGCTCTTGGTACTCTTAATGCCTAGACTTTTACTATTTTTGAATTTGTTTTTCTGATGGGTCTTGTATATAACCCCATCCGCCCCTGCAGAAGTCTGACTTTTATCAATGCACACGGCAAGCTCACTGCTCAAAGCCTCCTGGTAGACATCCATTTCATTCTTGGCTGCAACAGTATATGTCCTTTGCTGATTTTGCACTACCATATCACCCAAATTACCCCTAGCCGAATCAGCCAAGTCCCTATAATCAACTATTCTAAGACTTTTTACCTTCAGAACCCGTGATATTTGGCTCTCAAAAGTCAGATTTACCCTTAAGCTATGGAAGATTTCCTTGATTTGAGTTGTTGGGCCCACGAGTCCTGCCAGCCCTATTAAAATTCTTTTTCCTAGTAACCACCATCTAGGGCCTATAGTTGGAATCGAACTGGTTGTATTCTTTTTGTTCAGTTGAGATATTCTCATTTACAACTGCTTCTTCTCTAACAGCAGGTTTGATAAAGTACGGGCAAGAGTCACACTTATGACCCAAATAGCCACAAGAAAAACAAAGTGTTGAAACACCTTCATATGTGACTCTTTGAACCAATCTGCCCACACGAACAGAGGTGATAAGTGGTTTGTCCAAATCCACTTGCACACAAAGTCTGGCATAGCTCCCTCTAGCTTCAGATGCTGTATATGAATCAACACGAAGAACAGGTCCAATAGCATTACCAATTTCTCTAAGGATAGCAGCATCATAAAATTCTATTGGTAATTCAGGGAGTCTCACCCACATTGCAACTGAGGATAATTTGGCCTCAGATGCCTTAAAGTAAGGCTCCCATGGTTTAATGGCAAGGAAATGCTCCCCTACAAACCAAGGACCCCCCCTTAAGCACCTTGTCATAATCATCACTACTACTGAATCTAATTAAAAAGAAATCTTTTCCCAAATTAACACAGTCAAGTTTAGCTAATGGTTTCCATAAAGCATTGATTTTGAAAGTTAGGTAGTTGAAACCCACTGTCCCACAATAAACTTTCACGATCAAAGCTTCGCCCATGGTGCTCTTATGTGAGAGAAAGTTTCCTTAGAGAGTTTAACCTTAACCATACCTTTTATCAGCGGCTCCAAATCCGTATCTGACTCATCGGTATCATTCCAGTTCCTCTCAAAGCTGAAAGCTTGTTCATATGCACTTGGGATTTTGCCCATCAGCGTGTCTCTATAGGAAACGATAGTCCTGGGTTGGGTGAAGCTCCTCGCACCGTTACTATCCACCGTTTCTTAATACTCCGTTGCAATTTGTCTTCTTCCTCACTAGATCGCCACGTCGGCGTTGAAGTCTCAGTCATATTCTCGAAGGTTCTTTCAACTCTCAAAAGTTTCTCCGTTTACAACATTCAAGTTCAACTATTATGAAGTTTTGATAACTAGCACGTGTAATGGGTGTGGGACTGCATAATTTTTATTTATTTATTTATTTATGCTTATAACAAGTGGAAGAGGGTGATTAAGCCTAGGTTCTCCCATCCCAACAATGTCCTGTGTAGGAATAAGTAAATTAAACAAGAAATAGATAATTCTATTCTTTTCATTTTTCCTAAAATTGTTTGCAATTTTCGAAGAAACAATTACCCTTTAGGATTGGAGTTAGGCTGCTGGTTGTATTGGGATAAATCCTCGTCTATGTGTGAATTAAATTAAGTACAACCCAAGCAACAGAGAAAATAGAAATCTACAGAAGCGATAAAAAAATCAACCAACATGAATACCAGGAAATTATGTGGAAAACCCTCTAGTATAGAGGGAAAAACCACGGGGCAAATCCGATCAATCCACTATAATAAAATAGATATTACAACACTTAAGTTATACCCAAAACCTAAGTTCACAATAAATTGGGAAAATATAATAATACCTCTAGAAACAATTACAACCTCACCACAAAAGTCTATAGCAAGATCTTCCACATTGAATACTTCAATTCTCTGTGATTGTAGCTCCCAAATAATCGTTCTAGAGAAAACCCCCAATTTATTTTCCTTGTGCGTCTTGAGCAAAAGAAAAATCACATTTTCTTTTTTCCCTCAGTGCCGCACAAAGCACTATTCTTTTTCCTTCAATCAGCTTCAAATCTATTTTACTCTTCAGTCTCTCTCATTCTCTCTCTCTATATATTCATGAGACCCATGTACACAAGCTTTATATAAAAGCTTTTGCCGCCTGACATTCCTAATATAATTAGGAATAGAAGTTTTTGACTCCTTGTGCAATTGGTACACCTATTTCTATATGAAATAGGATTCCATGTGGGTTGGACTTCTAGGTGTCGTGCACCTCAACAATCTCCCCCTCCAGCGCATTGAGGAAAGAGATCTTCATCCCAACTCTTCAATTAGAATTCATGCCGGCTGTTCCGGCACAAAGGTCAAGCTTCTCTCTGATTTCGAAAGGTCAAGCTTCTCTTTGGTTACAACCAACTCATAAGTCTTATTCTTGTGCAAAGAATTCATCTCTTCTTGCATAGCCTTCATCCAACTTTGCTTGTCCTTATGAGATTCTACTTCTTGAAAGCATTCTGGCTCCCCCTCATCAGTAAGCAAAATATACTTAGAAAAGGGATGTCTAGTCGATGGATGACCCTCCCTAGTAAACCTCCTCACTTAAGGTTCTTCCATCTCTAGTGGAATAGACTGCTCCCCTTATTCAACATCTTCAATATCTTGAGCATCATCACCATCAACTCCTACTAGCTCATCACCATCAACTGCTATTGGTTCATCACCAAGATTCTCATCTTGCACCTCTTCCCTATTTATGGCATGATTGGAGGAAGAAGAGTTAGGTGTAAGGTCGGGAACACCTACAATAGCATCCTTTGTCTTTTTAGTTTTCTCAAGGTTTGCCAAATTTTCATTCTCATGAAAAACCATATCTCGACTTCTAATTATCTTCTTTTTCTCAAGATCCCATAACTTGTAGCCAAATTCTACATCTCCATATCCAACAAATATACAAGGAGTGGCTTTTCTATCAAGCTTCAATCTTTGTTCCTTAGGCACATGTGCAAATGCCTTGCACCGAAATACCTTCAAGTGAGAGTAATAAACATCTTTTCCAGTACAAACTCTCTATGGAATATCAAACTCCAATGGAAATAATGGAGACCGATTAATTAGGTAGCACGCAGTTTGAACAGCTTCACACTAGAATGACTTAGGCAGATTAACCATTCTTAACATAAATCTGACTTTCTTAACAATAGTGTGATTCATCCTCTCTGCTACACCATTTTGTTATGGAGTACTAGGAACTGTCTTCTCATGTCTAATACCTTTCTCAGAGTAGTAACTCTTGAACTCATTAGACATATATTCACCTCCATTGTCAGTACAGAGACACTTCAAAGGCTTCCCTTTCTCTCTTTCCGCCATGGCATGGAATTTCTTGAAGTGCTCAAATACCTAGTCTTTAGTTTTCAAAAAATACACCCATAGCTTTTGTGAAGCATCATCAATAAAAGTAACAAAATACTTATTGCCACCTAAGGACTCCACATCAATGGGACCACATATATCAGAATAAATGAGATCTAACACATTGGGCTTTCCAGTAGAGGGAATGCGAAAAGACACTCTATGTTGTTTTCCAAATAAACAATAATCACAAGATTTAAGTGACATACTTTTGGCAAAAGGAATAAGAGACTTCTTTGCCAAAATCTGTAACCCCTTTTTACTTATGTGAGCCAGCCACCTATGCCACAAGTTAGGCATAGAATCTTCCTGAGTTGCACTAACAACATCTTTGCACACCTTTACTTGTGTCTTGTAAAGTGTACAACAAATCTTCCCTCTAGCAAGCACCAATGATTCTCTAGAGAGTCTCCATTTATCATCTCCAAAATGGTTTCCATAGCCTTCTTTATCCAGAATATGGGTAGAAATCATATTCAAACGCATATCAAGCACATGTCACACTTCCTTCAATGCCAAGGTGTATCCAGTGTTAGTCTTAACACAAGCATCTCCAATTCCCACAATGTCAGCATAATTGTTATTGCCCATCTTCACCCTTCAAAAGTCTCCTACTTTGTATAAAGTAAAGAGCTCATTTCTTGGAGTGATGTGATAGGAAGCAACTGAGTCAATCACCCATTCAACATAAGGGTGTGAAACATTGCAGCATTCATCATCTCCTATAGAGAGCACCACATCTTCAATTGTCAAGATAGCAGTGGTATTCTGTTCCTCCGCCTTATTTTGATTTTTCTTATCTTTCTGTTTATTCTTCCAAGCCTTGCAGTTTCTTCTTATGTGACTTTCCTTGTCACTGTAGAAACACTTGAATTTTCCTTTCGATTCTGATTGACTTTTGAATTTACCATGCCCCTTAGAATTTCTAGTCTCACTCCTCCCCTTATTCTCTGTGACAAGAGCCTGTATATTATCCTTGCCCTTGTCTTTTCTTCTTATTTCTTCATTGAACAAGCTATCCTTGACCATTGCAAGTTGTAGCACACCATTTGGAGCAAAGTTACTAAGTGACATTATCAAAGTCTCCCAGCTGTTAGGTAAGGAACTCAGAAGTAATAAAGCTTGAAGCTCATCATCAATTATCAACTTCATTGTAACCATCTAATTCACCAAGTCTTGGAACTCACTCAAATGCTCGGCAATGGATCTCCCTTCCTTAAGCTTCAAATTCACAAGCTTTTTAGCCACAAAATCTTTATTTTGAGCTACCTTTCTTTCATAGAGACCCTTCAATTTTTCCCAAAGAGCTTCTGCATTAGTCTCTTGAGATACATGATGAAACACGCTCACATCGATGCATTGTCTAATACATCTAATGGTCTTTCTCTTTAACTTCTCCCAGTCTTTAGTAGACATCTAGCTTGGCTTAGTACTATCACCTTCAATAAAGTCATGCAAATCCTTACAGTAAAGGACATCATTCATCATTGGCTTCCAAATTGAATAATTTGATGCCGAGAGTTTAATCATGGTGCTCATATTCATATTTTTCAGTTAATTCAACACAAGACAATCACATCCAACAACTTGAGCTTTGATACCACTTGTTGGGATAAATTCTCGTCTATGTGTGATTTAAATTAAATACAACCCAAGCAACAGAGAAAATAAAAATCTACAGAAGCGATAAAAAATCAACCGACATGAACACCAAAAAATTACATGGAAAACCCTCCAATGTAGAGGGAAAAACTAGGGGTGTAAATGTTCAACCCAACTCACGAACACGACATGAACCCAACAAGGGTTTTTGCGGTTTAGGGTTGGGCCTTAATGGGTTTGGATCATAAATGGGTCAACCCAAAAGTGACACGATAAGAAACGAGTCATAAGCGGGTCAACCTGTGTAACCCGCAATAGACGCGTTTGACATGCCAATTTATTTGTGTCAACCCGAAATGACCTATTTAACACAACCCTTTTAACTCATATAACAAATAAATATTCATTTTATTTTAGATTTGTCAAATACCTTTTATATCCAACATATATTTTTAAAAAAGAAAAGTGAGTAATTACAAAAACTTGTAAGTAATGTAATTGGAAATTGAAACTTTACAAATACTAGATTTCTAAACCCTACAAACCCTAAATCTCTAAACCTTCTTATAAATATCTTCTTCTTCTTTTTTTCTTTTTTTTTTCTACTCACTCTACTATCTTATAGACTTACACCCGATTCTCAAACTCAAAGTCTCAAACCGATTATTGCTCTCTCTCTCTCTCTCTCTCTCTCTCTCTCTCTCTCTCTCTCTCTCTCTCTCTCTCTCTCTTTTGTTTTTTGTGTGTTTT